>NC_089779.1:16564832-16577332 GCF_040412425.1 Macrobrachium rosenbergii
ATGTTGCCTTGCTCTAAAATAAGATACCAGCCATATTGCCTTGCTCTAAAATAAGATACCAGCAATATTGCCTTGCTCTAAAATAAGATACCAGCCATACTGCCTTGCTCTAAAATGAGATACCAGCCCTATTGCCTTGTTCTGAAATGAGATACCAGCCATATTGCCTTGCTCTAAAATGAGATACCAGCCATGTTGCCTTGCTCTAAAATGAGATACCAGCCATATTGCCTTGCTCTAAAATGAGATACCAGCCATATTGCCTTGCTCTAAAATGAGATACCAGCCATATTGCCTTGCTCTAAAATGAGATACCAGCCATATTGCCTTGCTCTAAAATGAGATACCAGCCATGTTGCCTTGCTTTGAAATGAGATACTAGCCATATTGCCTTGCTCTAAAATGAGATACCAGCCATATTGCCTTGCTCTAAAATGAGATACCAGGCATGTTGCCTTTCTCTAAAATGAGATACCAGCCATATTGCCTTGCTCTAAAATGAGATACCAGCCATATTGCCTTGCTCTAAAATGAGATACCAGCCATACTGCCTTGCTCTAAAATGAGATACCAGCCATATTGCCTTGCTCTAAAATGAGATACCAGCCATATTGCCTTGCTCTAAAATGAGATACCAGCCATGTTGCCATGCTCTAAAATGAGATACCAGCCATGTTGCCTTGCTCTAAAATGAGATACCAGCCATACTGCCTTGCTCTAAAATGAGATACCAGCCATACTGCCTTGCTCTAAAATGAGATACCAGCCATGTTGCCTTGCTCTAAAATGAGATACGAGTCATATTGCCTTGCTCTAAAATGAGATACCAGCCATATTGCCTTGCTCTAAAATGAGATACCAGCCATATTGCCTTGCTCTAAAATGAGATACCAGCCACATTGCCTTGCTCTAAAATGAGATATCAACCATATTGCCTTGCTCTAAAATGAGATACCAGCCATGTTGCCTTGCTCTAAAATGAGATACCAGCCATATTGCCTTGCTCTAAAATGAGATACCAGCCATATTGCCTTGCTCTAAAATGAGATACCAGCCATATTGCCTTGCTCTAAAATGAGATACCAGCCATATTGCCTTGCTTTGAAATGAGATACCAGCCATATTGCCTTGCTCTAAAATGAGATACCAGCCATATTGCCTTGCTCTAAAATGGGATACCAGCCATATTGCCTTGCTCTAAAATGAGATATCAACCATATTGCCTTGCTCTAAAATGAGATACCAGCCATATTGCCTTGCTTTAAAATGAGATACCAGCCATGTTGCCTTGCTCTAAAATGAGATACCAGCCATGTTGCCTTGCTCTAATATGAGATACCATTACTTAAGGCTCTTTGCTGCAACTCTTTTCATTCCTTTTACTGTACCTCCGTTAATATTCCCCTTCTTCCATCTTCCTTTCCACCCTCTCTTAACAATGATTCATAGAGCAACTGCTTTGAGGTTTTCCTCCTGTTACACCTTTCAAACCTCCTTACTGTCCATTTCCATTTCAGCGCTGAATGACCCCGATAGGTCCCAGCGCTTGGCATTTGGCCTAAATCCTGTATTCTGTCTACCAGCCATATTGCCTTGCTCTACGAAATGAGCCATGGGTAGCTGTTTTGTCTAGCAATAAAATGATGTATCTAACTATTCTGCCTTGCTATAAAATAGATTCATGGTCAGTCATTGCGTTTTGATCATTTAAGAGTTAGTTTTGTAAGATAGCTTTCACATTCTAGCTAAAACCTCTATTTATCTATTTATTTTCCTCGCAGTAACATGACGATATCTGGACTACTTTAACCAAAAAGTTTTCTAAATAAATATTAAAAAAAAAAAGTATACCAGTAAAATATACGCCGAAATTTCTTCGGCGTAATCGAGTTTTCTGTATAGCCACTACAGCATATAATCAAGGCCACCGAAAATAGGTCTATCTTTCGGTGGTCTCGGTATAATGCTGTATGAGCCGCGGCCCATGAAACTTTAACCACGGCCCCGGTGGTGGCCTATCCTATATAGTTGCCAGAAGCACGAGCATGGCTAACTTTAACCTTAAATAAGATAAAAACTACTGAGGCTAGAGGGCTGCAATTTGGTATATTTAATGATTGGAGGGTGGATGATCAACATACCAATTTGCAGCCCTCTAGCCTCAGTAGTTTTTAAGGTCTGAGAGCGGACAGAAAAAGTGAGGACAGAAAAAAGTCCGGACAGAAGAAAGTGCGGACGGACAGACAAAACCGGCACAATAGTTTTCTTCTACAGGAAACTAAAAATGAATTAATAAACGAGAGTATCGGCCGCCTCTGCATCGATACATCATGATCTCAAATTACACTGAATGGTTTCGAGATAACTCTCTCTCTCTCTATTAAGGCCATTCACGAGCAATTGACCCTATCTCCCGAGAGAGTTACCAGATCTCTGTTAACGGTCGAGTCTACCGTCTCTTCTTCGTGACCTTCGTCACCGCGTTCAATGGGGTCCTATCTGTTTGTCACTCCGACGGAGCTAATGGTCAATCAATTCTTATTAAGAGAACAGATCTCAACTGTAGGTTTAGATGGGTATTGATAAATACCGGTATGATATTCAGCGTGATTCTAAAGCAACAGTTCTCTTAATAAGAATTTATTGACCATTAGCTCCGTCGGAGGGACAAAGAGAGATAAGACCCCCATTGAACGCGGTGACGAAGGTCACGAAGAAGAGGCGGTAGACGCGACCGTTAACAGAGATCTGGTCAACTCTCTCGGGAGATAGGGTCAATTGCTTGTGAATGGTCTTAATAGAGAGAGAGAGAGAGAGAGAGAGAGAGAGAGAGAGAGAGAGAGAGAGAGTTATCACGAAACAATTCAGTGTAACTGGAGATCATGATATATCGATGCAGAGCGGGACGATGCTCTCATTTATTTACTTCAATTTTAGTTTTCTGTAAAAGAGAACTATTGTGCCGGCTTTGTCTGTCTGTCCTCACTTTATTCTGTCCGCACTTTTGTTTGTCCGCACTTTTTCTGTCCGTCCTCAGACCTTACAAACTACCGAGGCAGAGGGCTGCAAAATGGTATGTTGATCATCCACCTCCAGTCATCAAACATACAAATTGCAGCCCTCTAGCCTCGGTAGTTTTTATTTTGATTTAAGGTTAAAGTTAGCCATACTCGTGCTTCTGGCAACTATATAGATAGGCCACCACCTGTTAAAGTTTCATGGGCGCGGCTCATATATATATATATATATATATATATATATATATATATATATATATATATATATATATATATATATATATATATATATATACACCCCTCCGCCCATTGAGGAGCAGCTATGGAGGCTTATAGACTTCCGGTTATCACCGGTCCACACTGGCCGCAACCAGGCACATTGATCGACTAACCACCAAGTTAATGATTCCTCACCTGAGATAAATTTAAGTTAAACTTGTCCTTTTCTCGAGAAAGACGAAGCGAACGGGGACGATAATAATAAGCGGAAGAGGCGAAATGAGAGCGAATTACAGTTAAGAGCGAAACGTGAGAAAACGAGAGAAAAAGGAAGGACATCTCTTAATGAATCCTTTGTTGGCATCGACACGGGTCCTGTTCCCCCCACCCCCAACCCCCATCCTCAATCCTCCATCCTCCATATACATAGGTCTTCTACCTAGGTCCTGAAAGAGCGAAGACGTAAATATGGCAGACAGGACACTGAAAAGGCCAAATGGGAGCGAGCATTAGGACTTATTTTTTTTTCCTCAAAGAAGTTCATTTTGAAAAAGGGGCGCCTTGGAGGTGCTTCGTCCATTGAAAAAGGTAGCGTGCACGTTTGTGTGTGTGACAGAGAGAGAGAGAGAGAGAGAGAGAGAGAGAGAGAGAGAGAGAGAGAGAGAGAGAGAATGACTCACTATTTCATAAAAGCCTGCTCAGGGAGAGAGAGAGAGAGAGAGAGAGAGAGAGAGAGTATGACTCAATATTTCATAAAAGCCTGCTGAGAGAGAGAGAGAGAGAGAGAGAGAGAGAGAGAGAGAGAGAGAGAGAGAGAGAGAGAGAGGCAGCGCCGCTATTATGGGAACGTCTGAAAAGAAGCATTACCCAAGGTACTGTTGTCATAGATCTGCATTGTTGTACGTAAACAAGAACACCACGAAAATGGGGGGTTGGGGTGGGGGACTCTGGTTCGTATGGTGACAGGGGAGGGGGTCGTACCTGAAGGGGAAACATATACGAAACGCCTCGAATAAAGAATGATGAAGAGGAAACTGACTGAAAGATGTTCCCTAGTATATAACACACACACACACACATACAAAGACTACACTTCATAGAACTCTAGGAAATATATGGAAAAAATTTTACCATGGGAAGGAAAATTTTGATTGTCTACATATACTATTTTTATTTTTGAATTAGTGGTGGGAAAACAATGATTTCAATATATGCATAACTGCGCCACACACGTTAAATACTTGCTGTGTTAAGAAGCCTCCCAGAATCGTCTTTAACTTGCCCTGCAGGCTTCCATGTTAATAATGTATTTTTTAATCATCTGCACAACTTCAGTTGAATATTCCCCTTACAATTTATTACTTTATTAATTTATTTTTTCTTTTTTAATAAGTGGTATCTCTTCTTTCTGTACTTCCCTTTACCATTTCTTCCTAATGAACATCATATTCTTTGGAAGCTTAAATTCCAAGTCAATAATAATAATAATAATAATAATAATAATAATAATAATAATAATAACAACACAAACAAACAGATAGGGCAGCAACATGAATCACAAGGCAAGGTTTTACACAAGAGTCTTCCCCTTATTCATCAACTCGGGGATTTATAAAGTAAAAGAAAAAAAAAAAGACTCCTTTGTGGAGCTAAGTCTTCATCCCTCGGCCAGTAATTCGCGTCAGAGAAGAAAGATCAAGTCCTTAACTTTTGCAAAAGTTTATCGTCAAAAGCTGCTCCTATAAATATTCGCACTCAAGGACGATTCACATGAGTCCAGTCTCCTCCATTCTCTAATGACTAAAATCTTTCTTATCCTCACTTCTCTTCTAGTTCCTTCTCCTTCCTCTGTCTCCACTTCTCTTCTGGTTCCTCTTCCATCCTTAATTATCCATTTCTCTTCTGGTGTCTGGTTTCTCCTCCTTCCTCTGTCTCCACTCCTCCTTCTGGTCAATTCTCCTTTTTTTTCTTTCTCACTTTCTTTTTTAGCCTCAGTTCTACATCCTTCTCCTTATCCTTCGCCTCCTCCTAAATCCATCCTCCTTAATTCTCTTCTTACTTCTGAATTGCAAACTTAGTCATAAGGATACTTGAGAAAATAGGTAATTTCATGAGGAAAGTTTTGACCTTTTTTTTAATAAACCCATAACTGCAAATTTTAAAGGACACGAATATCTTCACTTAATGCAATGAAAAAACAAAAGAAGGAGGAAATCATGTAAAATATTTAGTCATTAATTTTACATATGTACTTGAAATTCCACACAAATACTTAAAATCATAATCTTCTTTCAAAAATGTTAAGTCTTCCAAATAATCTCTTTAAGAAATGTAAAGAAACTTGTAAATAATTTTACAATAAAATACTTTGGTCATTGAAATGTTAGGTATCATTTATGCAAAAACTTGTGCGAAAACATTAACCGAGTCTGAAATGACCTTAAAGTTGACTAAATAACGGCAAAAACTCGCTTCGAATCTCTATCTAGATTTCCTAAACTCTGTACAGGTTTACTATAAATAACCAGTCTTTCAGTAGTTCTTGAAGGAAATGGCAGACTTGAACAAGTCCTTCAGCAGTTCTTGAAGGAAATGACAGGCTTGAACAAGTCCTTCAGTAGTTCTTGAAGGAAATGACAGGCTTGAACAAGTCCTTCAGTAGTTCTTGATGGAAATGGCAGACTTGAACAAGTCCTTCAGAGGTTCTTGAAGGAAATTACAGACTCAAATCTACGAATTTCTTTGAAGACCTCCAGTTTCTTATCAGATTTTCTAACACTTCTTAAGTATATCACGAAGAAACTTTCAGCCCTCACCAAACCATCAAAATAATTCCCAGGCAATCCAAATGCGCAGTTCAGTGTCGGTCTCTCTGATCTTAAAGGTCGAAGCTGAGACGTGTCTGAGTGCATCTGGTGACTCTCTATTCAGAAGCATATTAAGACAGCTCCCTTTAAAGAAGTTGTTTCGGAAACTAAGCTGATTACCCTTCGGGGGTTAAAGCGCAAATCGTATTTGATGTGGCAATTTGGAAGGGTAAAGAGAGAGAGGGAGATGTTCAAGAGAGAGAGAGAGAGAGAGAGAGAGAGAGAGAGAGAGAGAGAGAGAGAGAGAGAGATGGGAAATAAATCTGAGAGATAGGTATGAAGAAAGATCAAATGGAGAGAGAGAGAGAGAGAGAGAGAGAGAGAGAGAGAGAGAGAGAGAGAGAGAGAGAGAGAGAGAGAGAACTAAAAGCCGAGCACTGAGGCACCTAAGCCCTTCACTTACGCAACGACAAAGAAAATGTTGAATGAAATCAGGTTTAAAAAAGTAACATTGTGCTAGAGCCGAGATTTCCCTTCTCCAATGGCCATTAAACCCCCCTCCCCAGCCACCCCCACCCACCAACCCACAGAAGCACCTCACTCTCATCCCGATAGCTCTGAAATGACCAAAATTACCAGTCGGGTGGCTTCTCCTCGAACGCCCTTCCTCCAATAAAGAACGCCCATAGACGCCCTAACAATCAGTACTAACGATTCTTCTTCGACGTCCTCGGGAACGGGCACCGAAGGCACTCATTTCGAAGGAGGAGGAGGAGGAGGAGGAGGAGGAGGAGGAGGAGGAGGAGGAGGAGGAGGAGGAGGAGGAGGGGGAATTCACTTATAATCAACGTATCCAATTACGTCCCTTGATTGGGATGTCAGATGATTCTCCCCGTCCTCTTTACGGATTCGGATATTTCTCTCTCTCTTTTTTTTTTTTTTTGTACGCTGCTTAGAATCTTCTACTCCCTTTTTTTCTCCCTTGATTTCGTCACTTCATATCGTTCAAAGGGAACTCCGAAACTAGTACTGGTTTTTAATCTTGTGATTTCCTTTTAATTACGAAAACTTCGCCATAGAGTCCAATACTTTTTACCTTGTGATTTCCTTTTAATTACGAAAACTTATAAGTACAATCCAAAACTTTTTATCATGTGATTTTCTTTCAATTACGAAAACGTCTAAGTACATTCCAATACATTTTACCTTGTGATTTCCTTTTAATTACGAAAACCTCTAAGTACAGTCCAATACATTTTACCCTGTGATTGTCGAGTGACTATCAACACGTCCTCCATATATTCTGCTGCTTTGAATAACTGGAATCTTGCGTAACTTCTACGGATCTGGGCCTTTCCCGCAAGAGTTATTTTACAATTAGTTCTCTCTCCTGCCCTACGATCAACCTATTATGTGGATGACTGTTGAAACCATGGGCTCTATACATCAGCACTATTTACGATATTAAAAAAAAAAAAAAACAATTTCTTTCTGCGTTACTCCTACAGGAATACGAATAGATTAATTTTCACAAGTAACATTATCTACTTTCAATTATTGTACTAACAAGTGCTAGTAGCAATTCAGATGATTCTGCAGTTCAAATCTCTTCAAAAACCTCAACACAGTTCTTAAATTTAAATTTTGTCGATGTACATTCTTTTGGTTAATTAAAAATTTTTTTTAATACAAGTTAAAGAAACTGAATCCAAAACCCTTCCGGGCAATTCATATTTTCTTATATTAAAAATTCAACTCTCAACCCACTAAAATGAGAGTTTACCATCACACGCATTATCATAAAAATCCAAATTCGTTTCCACATTACAAAAGCAACCCTGTGTTCTATGTTTATCAAGGACGTTAAGCTACTATTCAAATGTAATTACACCGGTACTTAGCTCAAGGTATTGATTCCTTACCATTCTTTAAATAAATCGTGTGAGAACTTGTATTCCTAATGCACCAAAATATCTCTCACGCCTGGAATAGTCATGAATGGAATTGGAAATGGAATATGAAGTTTAGGCCAAATGCCAAGCACTGGGACCTACGAGGTCCTTCAGCGCTGAAAATAATGTTGAAACAATTGTTGGGAGCGGGTGGGAAGAAATATGGAAGGAAGAGAACATGAGCAGAGGTGCAGTAAAGAGGATGAAAGGGGTTGGCAGCTAGGGGCCTAAGGAAGGGACGCAGCAAGGAACCTTAAGTAATGCCTACAGTGCACCGCATGATATGCAGTGACGGCACTACCCCCCCCCCCGCCAAGGGGTTGAGGTTGTACTCATAATGCTCTAATTTTATAAACACATCTAATCTGATAGTCAAATTATCATAGTACCTATGACTTAATACTATTCAAAAACTCACTTTTTAAAGTTATCAACAATTTACAAATCAATGAGGAATCAATAAGGTTTTCAGTCACTGTATTCAATTCTCGCATTACAAAACTGTCAAAGAAATATCACTGTTCTAGTGTTATTCAATATTATTGTCGCTCTGACATCTCTAAATGAAGCTAATCTTTTTTATTTATTTATTTGTTTGTTTATTTATTAAAGGGCTTCTTATTATTTCAAGGCATAAAACCACTACCGTCGTGACGCCATCTCACAATAAAGAAATGGAAAATTCTCTCCTCCTGAAATGCGTAATAAAACTACAATTTCCAAGGTACTATTATAAATAGTAATCATTTCTCTCTCCGTTTTATAATGATGCTCAACTCAAGAAATAATTTAATAAAACAAGTCAGATGGCTATCTTAATCATAATAATTTACACATAGGAGAATTTAATTTCGCAAGGGCTTTGCTGTCACTTAGTCCAACGTCCAAAAATAACAGGCAGGTATATTCCTCGCCTCCTGTCTTCCCCAACTTTCCTTGTCTTCATCCGGACTGGGCTAGAAACGGACACTTGGCAATACGTCCTAATATAATTTGCATTAGAAAGAATTATATACACACACACACACACACACACACACACACACATATATATATATATATATATATATATATATATATATATATATATATATATATATATATAGTCTTGAATTCAATAGAAAGAAAAATAAATCGCATACAAATGATCAACACCAAATACGAATCAATCCTCATGGAACAACAAAAACCTTAACAACAAAAACAACGCAAAATAACAACAACAACATTAACAACATAATCATAATAAAAATAGCAATACAACAACAACCAACAACTGCTGCAGCACCAACCAGCAGCTTGAGAGAATTATTAATATCAACCACCCACACATCAGGACAAATGTAAGACTGGCAGAAATCAATTCCCATCTCCCAAATTGAGAGAAGCTACATCAGGGAGGGACGCCAATTGATTTGAGAAACCGACAGAGAGAGAGAGAGAGAGAGAGAGAGAGAGAGAGAGAGAGAGAGAGAGAGAGAGGGGGTGTTGGGGGTCTGTGATCTGTGGCTATGGATGGAGAGAGAGAGAGAGAGAGAGAGAGAGAGCTGTGAACTGTAGTGTGATAAACAAGTAACGATATTACAATTTATAACAAGGGGAGAGAGAGAGAGAGAGAGAGAGAGAGAGAGAGAGAGAGAGAGAGAGAGAGAAATAAAACCTTTAAGAAACACCAGTTCCACGAGGCAGCTAGAGGGTACCCTGTAAGAAGATTTAAGTAACATTAATTCCTACAGAAATTACGCCCTGTTTCAGTCAAAGGTTAAGAAACTTAATTAAAATCATGCCTTTGTACAAAAAACTCCATTCGGTCTCAACTATATTACCAAAAATAATGTATAAGCCTCAAGATTAGCATTTTCATCGCTACATAACCGAAAAGTTCATATATACATGTATATATATATATATATATATATATATATATATATATATATATATATATATATATATATATATATATATAGGCAAAAACCCAGCCATGGGGTAACATTTTGGACTGGTGTGAAACGTGAGTATCAGGAACGTAGGTTTGTACACTTTCTCGCTCATGTCAGTGTCAGGCCGAGTAACGAGACTGGAACTGCGGCCACGCTTAGAAAAATTTTCCTGCATCTCCTGTGGATTCTTTTGTAGTGTAAAGTATGTGTTATCACTGCAAATGCTTGTCTTTCCTGTGATTAATAATTCTGTCTAGAATTCACAGCTTTAAAGAAACTATGTTAATCAAAACCACACCATGTGTTACTTCCCTTCTAAGGTAAATGATGGAATGTCATTCAGAGTTTTCGCAGGCAGCGCCGGGTTGGTCACCTAGTATATATAGTGTATATATGTGTGTGTGTGTATTTAGGCCAAATATTCATGGGGAATTACAACTGATCGATGTAACTGACCTGGTCAGGATTCGAACCTAGGGCCCTGGTTTAACTACAGTGGCAGACAGCCGACTTGACCATTCGGCTATCAAGAGAAACAGAATTCCCTTTGGTGTGAACTGGATATTAAGTGAAATTTGTGGGTTAATATCTGAACACAAAAATGTCATACGTAGGTAAATGGCAAAACCTCAATTTAATTTTATAATATATATATATATATATATATATATATATATATATATATATATATATATATATATATATATATATACATATATCGTCCTTTTTTCCTTTAGAGGGAGCTACGCCATATTATCATTTTTGAGCCATAGCTGTATTCCAAATTGAGCAATTTGTCTGCTAGCAATTATCTCTCTCTCTCTCTCTCTCCCTTTCTCACTTATTTACTCAACACTTAATCAGCCCTACATTCCAAACTGAGCAACATGTCTGCCAGCAATAATTCTCTCTCTCTCTCTCTCTCTCTCTCTCTCTCTCTCTCTCTCTCTCTCTCTCTCTCTACTTATCTACTCAACACTTAATCAGCCCTATACTCCAAATTGAGCAACATGTCTGCCAGCAAATATTCTCTCTCTCTCTCTCTCTCTCTCTCTCTCTCTCTCTCTCTCTCTCTCTCTCGTTTTCTTCTATCTCTCTTCTAATCGCGTTCCCCTTAATCCTCCCCTTCTTCTTCTCCTCCCTCCCAGTCCTCGCCCCCGTTCCCCAGGGATCGATGCCAGTCATCAGCAATTAATAGCGATTCGACTCCTTGCCTCCTCCGAACGTATATGTCATTAGCGTGATGGCAGGGTGTCAATGAATTCATTGAGACGCAGCAGTGCACGGGCGTGTTGATCAAACTGATTGAGAGAGAGAGAGAGAGAGAGAGAGAGAGAGAGAGAGAGAGAGAGAGAGAGAGAGAGAGAGAGATTAATGGTTAGGTGACATGTCGCTCAATCTGGGATGTAGCTATGGCTGAAAAATGACAATATGGCTAAGTAAAGGTTGAAGATATGAGAGAGAGAGAGAGAGAGAGAGAGAGAGAGAGAGAGAGAGAGAGAGAGAGAGAGATATTAATGGTTAGATGACATGTCGCTCAATCTGAGATGTAGCTATGGCTGAAAAATGACAATAGGGCTGAGTGAAGGTTGAAGATATGAGAGAGAGAGAGAGAGAGAGAGAGAGAGAGAGAGAGAGAGAGAGAGAGAGAGAGAGAGAGAGAGATATTAATGGTTAGATGACATGTCGCTCAATCTGAGATGTAGCTATGGCTGAAAAATGACAATAGGGCTGAGTAAAGGTTGCAGATATGAATGAGAGACCTTACAGTTCGTTCGGGTTGCCCCAGGTCCCTCAGTGTGAGGCACCTTTGATGTCTACCAGAGAATTGCTAACGCATCTTCCGGTATATTTTGCATCTTCCAGTCTTGGATGGTCTGGGATGCATATTAGATATTTGTCGAGCTTATTCTTATACACATCTACGCTCACTCCTGTTATGTTCCTCAGATGAGCTGGTAGCGCATTGAATAGACGCTGCATTATCGATGCTGGTGCGTGGTGGATTAATGTCCTGTGTGCTTTCCTTAGTTTTCCTGGTATAGTTTTGGGCACTATTAATCTACCTCTGCTTGCTCTTTCTGATATTTTTAGCTCCATGATGTTTTCGGTAATTCCTTCTATCTGTTTCCATGCTTGGATTACCATGTAGCGTTCTCTTCTCCTTTCAAGACTATATAAATTTAAGAATTGTAGTCTTTCCCAGTAGTCAAGGTCCTTAACTTCTTCTATTCTAGCTGTAAATGACCTTTGTACACTCTCTATTTGTGCAATATCCTTTTGGTAGTGTGGGTACCATATTATATTGCAATATTCAAGTGGACTACGTACGTACGTTTTATAAAGCATAATCATGAGTTCAGCTTTTCTTGTTTTGAAGGCCGGAACAACATTCCCATTTTTGCTTTGCATTTTGCCAACAGTATTGCTATTTGATCATTGCATAACATATTCCTGTTCAACATCACACCAAGGTCTTTAACTGCTTCCTTGTTTGTGATTGTCTCATTATTAGGTCCTTTATATGCATATAACATTCCTTCTTTATCACCATAGTTCATTGAT
>NC_089779.1:16582332-16587332 GCF_040412425.1 Macrobrachium rosenbergii
CAATACCTTCCCCTGCAATAAAAAACTTGGGAATAAAAACCTCTCATACATTCATTATATTTGCTTCCATACACCCATACGAATCGAATGCTGCCATTCTTACGTCATCCTAATTAATATCTTTTCTCTGGCTTCTTGCACCACTCCCTCCAAGGAGATATGAAAAAGTCAGGGACAAACTGATAAATTTTTCGTTGACATAGGGGGTTTCCTATATAAATACTTTATATATATAATACACACACATTAGATATGGAGGTAAATAAGTAAGATTAACGAATGAATAAAACAGAAACTGTAATCTAGCTTCTTTGCGAGGAAACTCCGTCCGATGTAGAATCTCGGCCTATGAAAATTTTGTTTTTATTTAGGTATACGCAAAGATCACATTCAAAAGGAAATAAGAACAGCAGAACCACAATAGAGTGGGGGGTAGCTCATATAAAACGCTACATCAGAATTAGCACACTAATTCTTTGGCAGTGTTATTTAATTATTATTATTATTATTATTATTATTATTATTATTATTATTATTATTATTATTATTATTATTATTACTATTATTCAGAAGATGAGCCCTATCATATGGAACAAGCCCACTGACTTGAAATTCAAGCTTTCAAAGAATATGGTGTTCATAAAGAAGAAGTACGAGGAAGTAAAGGGAAATACAGAAAGAAGAGATCTCGCTTACTAAAAAAGAAAAAAGAAAAAATAAACAAATAAATAAATAAAAAATGTAATAGAACGGAAGGACAATAGCATTAGGGTAGTATTAAAGGTAATTACGCTTCTCAAAATCTATCAGAAAAAAGGGCCCATTTACATTTGTAAAAAAAAATTATAATAAAAACCGACCTTTTCAATGTCATATCCCGTGATGACGAAACTTATTTTTTGGAGTAGTTTTGGTAATGCAGTACAGCAATTACGCTTCTCATGAGAAAAAAAAAATTAAAAGCGGCCTTTTCAATGTAATATCCAGTGATAACGAAACGTATTTTTTAGCAAATTCTCGTAATGCATTACAACAATTACGCTTCTCATTTGAGAAAAAAAAGACCGTGCTCATTTACATTTGTAAAAAAAAAAAAGAGTAATTAAAATAAAAAGCGGCCTTTTCAACGTAATATCCAGTGACAACGAAACATATTTTTTGGCAAGTTCTCGTAATGCATTACAGCAATTACGCTCCCCACACATCCGTTTGGAGGCGACGGTCGAGAGAATTGGTGTCCGCCCTTAGAACACGATACGAGGTATTGAGTGGCACGAAGGGAGGTGACCTGCCTCACTCCAACTGAAGAAAGGTGAGCACGATAAGTGTCCCTTTTGTTGGTACGGTAGTTTTATTCATTTTTATTCCTTACTTCCATTCACTATAATATCTAGAGGGTGTCCGGTTAATTCATTCCCGTTCATTTGCAGCATTTCAGGGTTCAGATAACCACGGTCAGTTTTTTTTTATCCCCTTTTGTTAAGTTTTCTTTTTTTTTTTTTTACTTATTTCTTCGTTTCTCACTTCCATTCGCCATAATATCTAGAGGGTACCGGGTGAATTAATTCCAGTTTATTTGCAACACTTAAGAGTTGAGATCATTTTGGTCAGTTCTTTTAGGCTTTTATCAAAATCCAGACTGATTATTTAATTAGGTTATCTGAAAGATCCTTCTGTTAGTGAATCTACTTATTTCTTCGTTCTTTCTTTCTTTCCCATTCGCCATAATATCTAGAGGGCGTCGGGCTGATTCATTCTAATTTATTTGCAACTGCTTTGCTGACAACTGTGGTCAGTCTTTTTGAGGCTGTTATTCAGTGCCAGCTGATTATTTCATTAGTTTATCTGAAAGACACTATCAGATTATTAATATATTTTTTTTCGGGAAACATAAGGCTACGATGTACACTCCAGGCTTACATATAAATATATATATATATATATATATATATATATATATATATATATATATATATATATATATATATATATATATATATATGATACAATTATTAAAATTGGAGGTAAACAGATAAGTAAGATGTAGTACAACACTAAACGCATCCTTAACTAATTAATAACTTCCTGCAAGCACTAGAAAAGAAGAATCAAGCACATGTCAATACTGCAACTCATTCTTCGATGTTTAAAAAAAAAGGTTGGGGAGAGAGAGAGAGAGAGAGAGAGAGAGAGAGAGAGAGAGAGAGAGAGAGAGAGAGAGAGAGAGAGAGAGAGCTATGAGAATATACTGGCGCGGCTTGAGACGTCAATTTCCCAAAATAGAAGTATCATGAATAATTAGCAAAAGAATTTTTTTTACCATGATCACAAACTCCTTAAGGAATGTTGACTATTCTAATAAAAAACCAACTGAAAAGTAGGCTTATAACTCAATTACCAATTATTATTATTATTATTATTATTATTATTATTATTATTATTATTATTATTATTATTATTATTATTATTCATAAGATGAACCCTATTCATATGGAACAAGCCCACCAAAGACGCCATTGGCTTGAAAATTATTATTATTATTATTATTATTATTATTATTATTATTATTATTATTATTGAGAAGATGAACCCTATTCACATGCAAAAACCCCACAGGAGTACTGACTTGAAATGCAAGCTTATTAAAAAGAAGTAAAAAAGAAGTAACAGAAGGTAATGGGAGCGACAGAAAGAAGAGATCACTTATTAAAAAAGAAAATATATATTAACAAACTAATAAACAAATAGAAAAAAATTAAGTAAATTATTAAAACACAAGGAGAATTGTCTTAGAGAAGCAATGCATTGCATCTTCCCTTGAATTTCTGAAGCTCCAATTTCACGACATGTTGAAAATATCTGCAAGGATTTCAAAATATAGGCGTAAAATAATGTTAAAAGTTTAACTACTTCAGAGTATGGTTTCAATAATAACGCATCCACCAAAGATCACAAAAGGAGGTTGAGAATAATTACCTGGGCCACCTCACTCAAAAATTGGCGAAAAGCGAACCGCCAATCACTTTCGAAAACTCGGTAACCAAATCCTCCAAGAGGTCTGAGATTTTAAGCTGTTAACTTAAGAAACTAAAACCTTATTTCATACTGACCGTGACCTCAGAAAGAACATGTGACTTCGGACGAGACTTCCCAGAGGTAGATCCAACACGGGAGGACGCAGTCTTTGTTAACCAATCACTTCCTTGCTCTGCAATCTGACAGGAATCTCTTCCCACATTGGTACAGTTCGGCGAACTAAGTCTTCGTTAACTTATCACTTCTTTGCTCTGCAGTGTGACGAGATTTGTTTTCCACACTGGCTCAGTTTCAACTCCCAGAAGATGGACAATATCCCAGATCACATTTTGCACTGAACAGAGAAGCGATATGACGTGCGAGCAATTTGGGAAAGCTGACGTCACCAACAGACGCCTCTGCGTCGATATCACTTGACAGATCAGAGAGGCAGGGAAAAACAGACAACGTTTTCATGTGTAATTCCGTCACAAAACTTCAGGTCAAGAAAGATCTCCCGAGAACGTGCGTCACGTGCGCGCCTGACCACCGCAATCAACGGGGCTGACTGAACTCTGAAGCCCAGAGACCTCGGGTTAAGGTTGACCTGGAGAGATGTCATGTGAAGGCCCAGCTCTCACTGACTGACTGACTGACTGGAAGCGGCGAAGGCCCTCCAAGTCAAGAGTCCCTTCTGGAGTGCCACTAGCAGGCCCTTCCAAGGGCTTACACAACCGGCAGACGACGCCTTTGTTGGTGGACAATACAGGTGAAGTATTGAACAAAGCAGGCGTCTAAAAATAATCTAGTGAGGCTTAGCTCGTATAGCTCGTAACAAAAGCACGCATTCAACAGTGCTGTGGGATAAATAACCGACCGAAGTATTTAATTACTCGGCTGAAGCTATTGTACATATACATACATACATACATACATACATACATACATACTTACAAAAATACATACATACATACATATGTGCATGCACACAACATATACAGTATACATATATATATATATATATATATATATATATATATATATATATATATATATATATATATAGGACCGAGTTTCGAACCAGGCAAAGCTCATGTGTGTATATGTATATATATATATATATATATATATATATATATATATATATATATATATATATATATATATATATATATATATATATATATATATATATATATATATATGTATATATATATACACATGCATATTATATATATATATATATATATATATATATATATATATATATATATATATATATATATACACGAGTCACATACATGTAAATTCTTATATGTAATGTGATCGTGTATTACTGTTTAAATCTATGTGTTTATAACTATTCGCATGCATGCAAACATAAATACACACTGACGCAAACTTCGTGTAAAAATATACCTCTCAGAAGAAGGAAATCAATAAACGCTACAAAAGAAAGTGGTTAATAAGTTGGAAGGAAACAAAGCCATTTCAACATAATTGCTTCCAGCGACTTCAAAAGACATGGACGAGAATTTATTATTTTTTTTTTCCAATGTATTTTGGGAGTGGATTCATGGGAGAACAATAGCGCAATTACGCATTTGTATTCCTCAAAGCAGAAATTTTTTACCACTTTCTTTACATTTTGGACAAGTATAAAGAAGCTCCAGAATTCTCTGCTTTCCTCCTTAGTCCCTATTTACAGAAACTACTCTTTTGGCTGCAGGGTCTTCGCTAGCATAGGTCTTTAACATCGATTATGATAGGCCGTTTTATATCTTTCACGTTTCTTTCCTTTGTGCTCTGGACAAGAGGTTCTTTTACATATCTATCTATCTATCTATCTACCATATATATATATATATATATATATATATATATATATATATATATATATGTATATATATATATATATATATATATATATATATATATATATATATATATATATATATATGAAGTGTACCTTAGCTTTACCAAAC
>NC_089779.1:16592332-16647332 GCF_040412425.1 Macrobrachium rosenbergii
GTATTAAAATGCCAGGAGAACAGTATTGCACCTTCCCTGGAACTAAGTGGGTTCGGTTATACAAAGAACAATTTTCATAAAGTTATCACATACATATCTGTACTAAATATAAGTAAACTACTTTACCGCTTCTAAAGCTATTATGATTAAGAAATCGAAAAACCTACACTTCTGTATACCTCAAGGTCAAAGTTCACCTTGATTTATGCTCTGCATATCCATATTTACACTGTAGCATCGTATCAGCAAATGCATACATTTATGACTCACATTCAGAGTCAACTCCCAGAGTTGTATAATATAATATATATGCCATCTTCAACCCAGACATTTGCAGATTTTGATTCACTTTTATTTATCTGCTATGATAACACAAGATTCGGTTACAGCAACTATAAGAAATTATAAGGCAATTATAACTTTCTTGATTTGACAAATACATAAGCTTCATATATAAGATAGCGATTAGTAAGAGAAACAAATCCACAGTTATGTATGGATGCAAATATATTTCAAAATAAAACTGTTTAGCTTGATTTATGTATGGGTACAAACATACTTCAAAATAAAACTGTTTAGCTTGATTTATGTATGGGTGCAAATATACTTCAAAATAAAACTGTTTAGCTTTATTTTTAAACAGATTTGTACCCATACACAACTGTGGATTTCTCTTTATTTCAAGACTCATGCTAATATGAGTACTTTTTTAAACAGTGATTAATATCTATTTCCAAAGAGTGACTATTAAAAAAAGATTGAAATTTATTAACTTCGGTATCACTACTACCACAGCCTCTTAGCACGAAAATGCCCGTGAACGCAAAGAACTTTGCAAAGCAAGTCACGTTCGCTGGGACACAGAAAATGACGACACAAACAAATGAACATCATCCTTCTCTACCGTGACGTTTGGACACCGGGAGTTAAAGCGAAAATCAAACAGATTTTTGACGTGGCAACATCATGGATACGCACTCGCGTGGTTTGAGACACGAGTGAATTCCTTACCATATTAAATTTGATAAGTTTTGCCCCCCCTATAATAAAAAAAAATATTTGGGATCGTCTCCTCTTGTGGATATCTACAGCTAATTTCCATTTTAAGAGTTTTTCATTCCGTCACGAGGTAAATTCGATTTTCAAGACTCAGAAATGTTCCTATAAATTCAAAAGTGATAATTTATTTTCTAAATTACTATAGTCTCATCACAGGCCTACAGTATTCTCAATGATGTTATCAATAGTCTCAACAATAACAAAAAATTTCATTAACGTCAACGATATTCTCACTGACGATCGTCGATAATTTCAGTAACAATATTATCAACAATATTCTACCATACTTTAAATAAACTTCACTTTTCTCATAATAAATAATAAATACTCTAAGACATTCCAAGCAACTGTCGTCAATATTCTCGATTATATTATTCTCAGCGAGTGCCTACTATACTCCCAGTGACAGTCATCCAAATTAATAACAAAATCCTCTACAGATGCCTAAATATCAATCATCTGTATTTTTAATAACAATATATTTTCATTCATTGTCTCAGCTACTCTCGATGACGGTCAATGATTTTCTCAATGACGACATTTTCCAGCGTGTGTGTGTGTCTTTGTGTGTGCGTGTGTATACGATAACCTTACGAGGCCCCTCTACATGACTCAAGAGTGATATTACGTAAGCCGATATTACGTAAAAATAGAAAAATAAAAAGAGTAAATATAAATAATACAAAGAGAAGGAAACGTCGTCAAATATCTCTGAAACAAAAGTTAGGCAAACATAAAAAGAAAACACGAGTACCAGAAATAAGTTTAAAAAATGGGACAAAATCATACCAAAATGAATAATATTAAGCAGGAGTCTCTACAGTAACGAAAAAGGACCGAGCTAATTTTGAGAGAGAGAGAGAGAAAAAAAGCTAACGATTACCATTATATAAACAACATTAAATAACCCCATATAATATAAAACCTGGCAAGAACCTGACCGAATCGACGTAAAATTAGAAAAAAAAAAAAAAAAAAAAAAAAAATCAAGTCACGACTCCAAGAGGAGATATCGGATCTACTCTCGATTATGCAGAGAATGGAAGGGATTCCTGTCCAATATCCTAGCTCTCTTTGATCGACTGACTCCTTCCAGTTCCCTGGAGGAAGGGGAGGAGGAGGAGGAGGAGGAGGAGGCGCGAGGTGAGGCGAAGGACCTTGGAAGGACTTCCCATCTATTAGTTCATTACCTTCCTTAACACAGGGATAGGATCTTTTAAACGATTCAAGGACCTTTCCACACAAACACACACATAAAAAGTAAAAATTACGATTTTCTCGGCTGCAATTTAAGAGGAAAATGATTTAAAAATTTTTACTGAAGATATGGAAGTCACACACACACACATTAAAAAAATAGGATTTTCTCGGCTGCAAATATATGTGTATGTATATATATATATTTCTTTTATTTGCACATACACATATATATAGATTATACAAGCACTTAGAGAGAGAGAGAGAGAGAGAGAGAGAGAGAGAGAGACCTTACAATTCGTTCGGGTTGCCCCAGGTCCCTCAGTGTGAGGCGCCTTTGATGTCTACCAGAGAGTTGCTAACGCATCTTCCGGTATATTTTGCATCTTCCAGTCTTGGATGGTCTGGGATGCATCTTAGATATTTGTCGAGCTTATTCTTAAACACATCTACGCTCACTCCTGTTATGTTCCTCAGATGAGCTGGTAGCGCATTGAATAGACGCTGCATTATCGATGCTGGTGCGTGGTGGATTAATGTCCTGTGTGCTTTCCTTAATTTTCCTGGTATAGTTTTTGGCACTATTAATCTACCTCTGCTTGCTCTTTTTGATAATTTTAGTTCCATGATATTTTCGGTAATTCCTTCTATCTGTTTCCATGCTTGAATTACCATATAGCGTTCTCTTCTCCTTTCAAGACTATATAAATTTAAGAATTGTAGTCTTTCCCAGTAGTCAAGGTCCTTAACTTCTTCTATTCTAGCTGTAAATGACCTTTGTACACTCTCTATTTGTGCAATATCCTTTTGGTAGTGTGGGTACCATATTATATTGCAATATTCAAGTGGACTACGTACGTACGTTTTTATAAAGCATAATCATGTGTTCAGCTTTTCTTGTTTGAAGTGCCGGAACAACAATCCCATTTTTGCTTTGCATTTTGCCAATAGAATTGCTATTTGATCATTGCATAACATATTCCTATTCAACATCACACCAAGGTCTTTTTGCTTCCTTGTTTGTGATTGTCTCATTATTAGGTCCTTTATATGCATATAGCATTCCTACTTTATCACCATAGTTCATTGATTCAAATTTATCAGAGTTAAATACCATCCTATTTATCTCTGCCCATTTATATATTTTATTTAGGTCTCTTTGTAGCGAGTTCCTATCTTCATCACAAGCAATTTCTCTACTTATTCTTGTGTCATCTGCGAAACTTCTTACTACTGAGTCCTTAACATTACTGTCTATGTCTGCAATCATAATCACAAACAGCAATGCAGCTAACACCGTACCCTGTGGTACACCGGATATTACCGTAGCTTCATCCGATTTCTCATCGTTTTGCAATCACTATCTGTTTTCTGTTTTGCAAAAATTCTTTTATCCATCTTCCTACTTTGTCAACAATGTTATGTTTTCTAATTTTTTCGCTAATATATTATGATCTACCTTGTCAAAAGCTTTTGCAAAGTCTAGGTAAACCACATCTGTATCTTTTTCATTTATCATATTTTTATATATGTTTTCATGGTGGACTAACAGTTGGGTTTGTGTACTTTTTCCGGTACAAAACCATGTTGTCCTATATTGAACAATCTATTTTTCATTAAATGTTTCATTATATTTTTTTATTACCCTTTCATATACTTTCATAATATGAGATGTCAGACTCACAGGCCTATAATTACTTGCCTCTAGTCTTGAACCACTTTTGAAAGTAGGAGTAATATATGCTAATTTATGCTCATCATAAATCTTGCCTGTATCTATACTTTGTCTTAATAACATTGCTAGCGGCTTTGCGATTGAATGAACCACTTTCTTTAACAATATGACAGGTACTCCATCTGGTCCTGCTGCTGATCCATTTTTAATTTCATTAATAGCCTGCACAATATCGGCTTCTGTAATATCTATATCTGATAAGTATTCAGTATTTTCATCTCTTATTTCTGTATCATTATCTTCATTTTCAATTCTAGGTGTAAATTCACTCTTATATCTTTCTGCTAATATGTTACATATTTCCTTTTTCATTCGTTAATCGCCCTTCAATTCTTAGAGGGCCTATTTCTACTCTTATTTTATTCATCTTTTTGCATATGAATAAAAAAAATTTTAGGTTTTGCTTGATATTTTGTAGTGTCATTTCTTCTAGGTTCCATTTTTTCATTTTCTTTTGATTGTATAATCTTTTGTTCTGCATTTTCTATCTTACTTTTAGTTCCATCACTTTCCATGCATTCTTTTCTTTTGCAAGAGCTTTTTTCCATTTTCTAATTTTCTGGAACAAGATCCTTCTGTCTCTTGGAATTCGTGAATGATGGTTACTTTTTTTCTTCGGTATGTATTTTTCCACTATTTCCTCTAATATTTTATATAATATATCGGTATTTACCTGTATATCATCACTTACAAATATATTTTCCATTCTTTGTTTAATTCTTCATTTATTTTGACCAATTTATATTCTTACTATAGAAATTGTATTTTCCATATCCTTCCCATTTTTCGTTTCTTGCTTTTCTTTGTTTTCATATGTTCTGGAACGGACTGTTAGTTCTATGACATTATGGTCCGAAATACTCGTGTTATATACTATTATTTCTTTAACATAGTTCACCTCATTCACAAATACTAGATCTAAAATATTATCCTTTCTTGTTGGTAGGTGATTTATTTGCTGAATGTTATGTTCTAGTAGCATATCTAATAGCTTTTCAAATTGCCTCTTATCTTCTGCACTACTATTGCTCTCTTTTTATATGTATAAATACAACCACAGTCTCTATTCGTTCTTTCCATTCTACAAAGGAAAGTTAAAGTCTCAGTTAGGAGTATAGTCCAGTCCTTGTGATTTCTACATATTTCATCCAATTTTCAATTATTATGTCAAACTCTTTAGTATTAGGGTCTATATATTACAATGTTCACTAATTTTTCAGATTCAAATTCTACCGCTATTAATTCACATTCTGTGTTACTATATTTCTCACAGATTTTTTCCTTGATTGGCATCTCTCCCATATAGCGGTTCCCCCTTGATTTCTATTTTTTCTATCTGATCTATAAGTTTGAAACCCTTTATCTGGTCATCATTACCAGTCTCTTGGGAATACCAGGTTTCACTTATATTCAATATTTCTATTTTTTTCATTTTGGGTTAGTTCTTCTAAGAACTCTATCTTTCTTTTGAGTTACTCGAAACTAAACCCTGCGCGTTCATCACTATGATGGTTTCATGTATTATCTCCATTACCTAATATGGGTAAAAATAAGGATTTTCCCATGTCTCTTTCCTGTTCTGATATGTTGATCTTTTTTTCATTTCCAGAAATTCGTACATTAAAATCCAACTTTTCCATTATACTTGTTCTTCCAGCTTCATATTTATTCACTTTGTGCATAAACCTGCACTTATCTCCATATCTGCACCATCCTTAGCATCATAGATACATTGCTTGTTCCTTGTGCTATATCTAGGTGCTGATGGCTCATATCGTGGTGCTGACATTTCATAATGTGTTGTTGGCTTGTTTTTGCCTTCATCACATGATCTTTGTTCTTTTCTTTATTTGTTTCATTTTTACCTTGATTTTTATATGTATTTGATTTTGATTTTGGTTTTTCATGGCTATAGGATGCATGT
This sequence comes from Macrobrachium rosenbergii, assembly GCF_040412425.1. NCBI lineage: Eukaryota > Metazoa > Arthropoda > Malacostraca > Decapoda > Palaemonidae > Macrobrachium > Macrobrachium rosenbergii. The sequence goes on from NC_089779.1 coordinate 16,598,248, forward strand.
ACCTACATTTCTTATTAAACCTACATCCATTTCCTTCTTTCCATTTTCTACATATTTTTGGATGTAGATCGCTGCATTCCTCTTCATAGCCATCTAGATATGCACATTTGCCATATCTCTCATAATTGTGACATATCTTGGGATGTTTGTAATAACATCTTTCACCAAACCTGCAATTCCCTCTTTTCAAAAGGGTGCATACTGTGTCTTTCTTTTCTTTTTTTTTTTCTTGTTCTTTCCCATCAGTATGGAGATCCGGGTACAACCTCTTTGGGATTTTATTTTGATTTATCATGTCATAATTTATTTCTTCATAAGTATGTTGCTGTATTGCCTCATATGTAGAATCTATGAGTTTCTCTGCATCCATACTATTATCCTGTTCTTTGTTTTCATTAATCTTTTCCCTCTCTTCAGTCTTATTTTCTTCTTTTCTATTTTCCTCTTCTTCCTCTTCTTCATCCTCTTCATCTTCTTCATCCTCCACAATCTGTACATTAAGTCTTGATTTAATGACCTTGTCTATCCATACTAGACATGTTGAGCAAAATATTTTTGTGTCCTTATTTCTATTTTGCTCAACTTCAGCACATGAAGGGGTGTGTCAGTGCATTGGCAAGCATAGCATTTCCTAATCAGGTTTTGTGGATTTACAATGCTATACCACACTCTACATAGTTTACATGCTTTAGGCATCCGTTTGCCTATTGCATCAATCAATATATTCACTAATTCCACCGTACTTATTTTCTTTGATGGAATGTGTTGATTTTTGTAGATTTTCTTTATAAGTCTTTTGATAACTTGAACTTTCATTGGTATCCCTTCTATTATTTTCATTATATTTTCTACAGATTTGCTCCAGTTTGAAGGATCGTATCCTTTCAATATGTCTGTGAATGATTTCACATCTTTTTGGTCGATGTTGCAATTTATCTCCACGATCAGCAAACCAAGTTCCCTTCCTGCCAATTCATCATATTGAATATCTCCTATGCATGCAAGATTTCTCCACCTTTTGCCACTATTGGTTGACTCCTCCATGATTTTCTGTGAATTTATTAATTCACTCGTAGACAACTTATTAGACGGTTTATCACTCTAATCTGTTATTAAGCTAATCACCGATAGTTCACGAACACTTTTAGCTATATTTCATTCGCTAATTGTATGTAAGACGCGTATTATCGGGTAGATTATCCAGACCATGAATGATTACGTCTCACCGAGAGAATGTCACATCACAGAGAGAGAGAGAGAAAGCGCCAACTAAAATACCACATCCTGCCGTGAATTAAACTCCGTTAGATCCTTCACAACACCATTAACCACAAATGGCCATAACTAACACAATGGCACCTCCATCCACCCGTCCAATTTCTTTGGCGTTTCTCTCTCTCTCTCTCTCTCTCTCTCTCTCTCTCTCTCTCTCTCTCTCTCTCTCTCTCTCTCAAGTAAAAACACCCATTCTAACCAGCTCACAAAAAGGGAACACTAATTAGATGACTCAAGCCATTAGCTTTTGTTTCCTACTGGAGTTTTTTTTTTTTTCTAGAAAATCTAAGATGAAACGTTAATATAAATTAAATACACAGAGCAGGGGTTCCCAACCTGGTGCTCGCGAGCACCTCTGTGCTCCCTGATGGTCTGGCAGTGCTCTTTCGAAGTTGTTAAAATCGTGCTCGAGAGCACCAACTCTTCGTAGGCAGAACAGCCAAGTTTAAAATATCCTTCCGCCTTTTTCGTTATATATATATATATATATATATATATATATATATATATATATATATATATATATATATATATATATATATATAACGTTGCTTGCGAGTTGCTTTGGCAAACACTGATAAAGAGCATTCTGGTAGTAAAAATATAATAGAAAAAACTTAGGGTTTTTTTAATAAAGTGCAGGGCTAGGTAAAATGAATAAAACAGATAATTTCCATGAAACGTTAATATAAATTAAAGATATATATACTGAAAAACAGATATAGATGTAAATATAAATATACGTAATTATATGTATACAGTATATATACATAAATACATATATATAATATATATACATATACATATCTGCAACAACGAATAAAACTGCAAATAATGAACTCACATCCTCATTCCTCACTCACAATCCAGGCAAAGGACCACCAACTAACCATTACAAAACCGGAGTCATCTTCCCCCCACCCCCCCGCTGGTAAAGAAGTCTTCAAATTGGGTAATTCGCCAGGCCGTCCCCTGCAGAGGAATCCGAGGCCACAATCCGGCTTCACAGAGCGACACCTTAACGCAATCAACAGGTCTTAATAGGACGTCAGGAGCCTCCCTTTGGGAGTCCTCCCTTCAATCTAAGGAGTCCTCTGTGCCAGTCCCTTCGCTCAGGCACCGAGAGCTAAGTCAATCAGTTAGGTTCTCTTATTCATTATGTGTGTGTGTGTATAAATATAAAAACACACACACACACACACACACACACACACACACACATATATATATATATATATATATATATATATATATATATATATATATATACAAAATGTTTTATAAAGTGAAAGGGTTAAGGGAAAGAATATTAAAAATATACATGTATAAAAATATACATATATATATGCATATATAGGATACGATATTGGTACAAAGGAATAAGCGTAAAGAATGGGAATACAAAAAATGTGAAGACGAACAGCAAATAAAAGTGGGTGAATGGCAAGAAATTATACACAAACATATCAACTAAAGCTGCGAGTGAAAAGGAGAAGACCACAACGGATGATAACAGGGGAGAAAAAACCTGTGAAAAAAGAAAAAAAAAACAAAAAAACTACGCAGTAAGGTGGAAGGGGACTGTAAAGTAGAACGCCATAATCTCATCCCGAACGCATCGAGACGCCCAGGATTAGATCTGTCAAGGCCAATGTACCGCCAATAAGCATCCACTATACCTAATGCACTCCGGAAATCAACTGGTGCCTATATTTGAGTGGTGGCTGGGAGGGAAAAAAGGGGGTTGATATTGGAAAAAAGAACTGATAATGGAAAGAAAGGGGGACTGATCATGGACAAAAGAAGGACCTGATAATGGAAAGAAAAGGGGGGCTGATAATGGGAAAATGGGGAACAATAATGGAAACAATAATTGAAAGAAAGGGGAACTGATAATGGAAAAAAGGGGACCTGATCATGGAAAAAAAGGGGACCTAATCATGGAAAAAAGGGGGACTCACAATGGAAAAAAGGGGGACTAATAAAGGAAAAAATAGGTACTAATAATGGAAAAAAGGGGGACTGATAACAGATAAAAAGGGGGACTGATAATGTATAAAATGGGGGACTGTCTGATACTAGATAAAAAGGAAGACTGATAATTGGAAAAAAGTCGAAGTGACAATGGAAAAAAGGGGAACTGATAATGGAAAAAAGGGGAACTGATAATGGAAAAAAGGGGACCTGATAATGGAAAAAGGGGAAGTTGGCGCATACAAGATCCGTTAAAGAATATTGCGTTGCTGGAGTGAACTCAATAAGAACTCCTGAATAATACAAGAGATTTGGAATTATTCTGTACATAAGGCCACGTCTAAGGGGAATTTGAGCAGCCTCGTGGAGAAACGGAGGGACTGATAAAGCAGGGGAAGAAAGGGTGATGCAAAAAGGAATTGGAAAGAAGAGTTGTCACGCTAAATAACGATAATCATTCTTTTATGAGAGAGCCCTAAAGCATCCCAAAACCTGTAGAAATGTCAAAATAAATTATTTGATGATTGGGTCCTTAAATTCACCTACTTTGCTAACAAATTTCAACATTAGCAAAATCATGATATTCTTAATAATATAAAACTTTTCGACGATTAAAAAAAAAGTTTCAAATGACCTAAAAATCTCTCGTTATGAATTACGTGGAATGCAATTTCAAAAGTAAGTATGAACACAACTCGACCGGTTTCCTTATATTAAACTGTTGCATTGCAATGCAATGTTGCAGATTATGACTTATCAAAACCTTCTTTGAAGTCACGGTTCAAATTAGTAATGTGTTTTCTTTAAATAATAAAGTAATACGAGATGCCTGTAAACATGCTTTGTTAGTTAACGAGCGAAATATTTTGAGCATTTTGAAGAGCATCATGTAATACCAAACACTGAGAAAACTACAAATCACCCTCAGAAACTGACAGCTATAATAAACGGGTTTCACATACTGAGAAAGACTATGTCTCCGCTGCCGAAACTGATTATATTTAGTTGCCTGCCTTCATGACGAGAATCAGGTGGCCAGTTCAAGACTGGAAAAACACGTGGGACATGAAATTCTTCCCAGGAAGAAAAAATAAAAATACCTCATTTTTTAACAAAAGCAAGTGTTGCACCTCCAAGACAAGTTAGATGCGAACTGGATACCTAAATAGTGATGAAAAGTGAGAGGTTCAATTAAAGTTCAATACAAATAACCAAGGGCTACAGTATTCTTAAGGAGGAAAAGTGAGAGATATTAACCCTGAATGATTATATATATATATATATATATATATATATATATATATATATATATATATATATATATATATATATATATATATATATAGGCCAATGATATTCGCTCAGGGGAATCAAAGATGTGATATTTTTTCATGAGTAAGGAAGAGGGCAAATGGCTTCTTGAAAATAAAATGATAGTTCTCTCCCAAGGACGGACGGGGAAGGAAGGAAGGCAAAATTTCTTTCACTGAATAAACTAAAATGAGAAACAGATTTACAGCAAACACCGGATAAAACAGAATAGAACTTACAATTTAGGCAGAAGGCCAAGCGCTGGGATCTATGTGGTCATTCAGCGCTGAGAGGAAAATTGAGAGAAAAAGGTTGCAAAGGTATAACAGGAAGAAACACCTCTCAGTTGCACTGTGCCTAAGGAAGAGACGCTGCAAAGAGCCCTAAGCAGTGGCTACAGTGCACCGCATGAGATGCACTGACGGCACTAACCCCCAGGGGGCAAAGACCAGATTAGAGGATCATGATTTGTCTCGTGGCAGACATAAAAGTTAGGTTAATGTGAGAGAGAGAGAGAGAGAGAGAGAGAGAGAGAGAGAGAGAGAGAGAGAGAGAGAGAGAGAGAGAGAGATGGAAAAGATGAACAGATAGAGTCAGAGGAGTTTCCTCTTCTCAGTGGCCCCGGAGGCCGACTTAATATCCTTCGAATGTGTTGACATTCGACCAAAAGGAAGCTGAAAGAGATATAAGTCACAGCTTCGCCTCTATGAGAGAGAGAGAGAGAGAGAGAGAGAGAGAGAGAGAGAGAGAGAGAGAGAGAGACTCGCTTCACTTTTTCCTAACTTACTTGTAAGAGTCCCTGAATCATCGGGAAAAGGGTAACCTAATATTCTTCGCATTCGAAAGTAATGAAATTACATGCGCCCTCTTCCACTCTCTCTCTCTCTCTCTCTCTCTCTGTTTAATTTTACTGGCGCCAAAGGTGTCAATACCACTTGATTAAACTGTACAAATGAAGTAATCAAAGGGCGAGCAAATATCATGTACTGGCGTCACAACAACCTTGGTTTCAGAAGGCAGAAATATATAATTTTCTGATCAAAGTTGTAATGAAAGATTCTGGATAAAAATTACCCTTACCATTCCCATACCTGTAAAACCATATTACATTATTTATTTATAAAAAATTATTAAAAATCAAATTGTGTTACTCCTTCAATCCTTTACAATTAATCAAGTTCTAGTATCAGGTTAAATCACCATCATCATGAAAAGGTCATTGTAGAATAGGACGTAGAATTTAGGCCAAAGGCCAAGCGCTCGGACCTATGAAGTCATTCAGCTCTGAAACGGAAATTGGCAGTAGAAAGTTTGAAAGTTGTAACAGTAGAAAAACCTCGCAGTTGCAATATGAATCAATTAATTGTTACGAGATGGTGGAAAGTAAGATGGAAGCAAGAGAATGAGAACGGAGGTACGGTAAAATGAATGAAAGGGGTTGCAGCTAGGAGCGAAGGGACACTGCAAAGAACTTCAAGTAATGACTACAGTGCACCGCATACAGTACACTGACGGCATTACCAGCCCGCTGGGCAAAAGGTCCCTGTGAATTTCCTCCACTCATGTCATCCTTTCACAAAAATGAAGAACAAACGTGCTTTCGGTCTTTTCCAATTTTGTGCTAATATAATAATAATAATAATGATAATAATAATAATAATAATAATAATAATAATAATAATAATAATAATAATAACTTTCATCTTGGTAAGTTTTTCATTTAATTCTAGTAAATGGCATTTTTGACGTCGTGTGTTCCGTGACTGTTCTCTCTCTCTCTCTCTCTCTCTCTCTCTCTCTCTCTCTCTCTCTCTCTCTCTCTCTCTCTCTCTCTCTATATATATATATATATATATATATATATATATATATATATATATATATATATATATATTATATATATATATACACACACACATATATACATATAAAAATACATTATATTATATGTATATATATACATAATATGTATGATATATATTGTATATAAATAAATGTAGCAAGTTCAATCTTTTTGTTACCTTTTAATAAACATATGCTTAATAAGAAAGTCTTGTACCTTGCCCGAATACAGAGTATAATCTCCAGTCAGTACTTCATGGCTAACCAGATATTTTTAAAAGTTAATTGATTTTATCTTGAAATAGCGAGCGTTTCTTACGCAGAGATTCCAATGTACGAGAGAGAGAGAGAGAGAGAGAGAGAGAGAGAGAGAGAGAGAGAGAGAGAGAGAGAGAGAGAGAGAGAATGAAAACGTATGATGGATTTCGTGGAGAAAGAAGCCTTCGTGATAAACGCAAACGGAATGGTAGTAATTGCTTACATGGGAAAATATATAACGGCATAACAGCGTGTAAGCATAAAACAAACGATATATATATATATATATATATATATATATATATATATATATATATATATATATATATATATATTATTCAGTAAAGATTTCCGTCCAAAGCACTAATTTCCTCATGCTCTTCCTTCCTCTCTCTCTCTCTCTCTCTCTCTCTCTCTCTCTCTCTCTCTCTCTCTCCACGGGCTCCCGTTACCATCCGGCCAACTTTACAACCCTTTTCCTACCAAATTTTCAAAAGGTATTTATCAGCGCTTTGAAAACTTCCATCTCCGACGTCTCTCTATTTACAGAACAGGAAAAAAAGAAAAGGGTTCAGAGAGAGAGAGAGAGAGAGGGAGACGGGAATAGAGAAGGTAGAGGAAAGGGTACAAGAGAAGAAGAAAAAGGGCCATAGCAAAGGATAAAGGAAAGAAAGGAGAGCGTAGGAAAGAATCAGGGAGATAAGAAATGAGAGAGAGAGAGAGAAGAGAGAGAGAGAGAGAGAGAGAGAGAGAGAGAGAGAGAGAGAGAGAGAGAGAGAGAGATTTTATGAGCGGCTCCAGGCAGCGTAAGGATTAATTCTTGGAGGCTTCCAGTTTTCAAGTATGACAGGAAGGTATAAATTTTCACGAGATACCGATTAATAAGATCCGTTCTCTCTCTCTCTCTCTCTCATTTCATATTATCTCCCCGGGATTTTAAGGACAACGCCAGTACTCAGAATTAAATAATGTTATTTTTCCCAGCCTTGTTTTCGACAGCAGAGCACTATTCGTTGCGCTACGAGAGTTGGGATGCGGAGGAGGGGGTGGGCATTGATAAGGAGGGGGGGTTGATACAGAGCGGTGGTGAAACAGCACGTCGAATATTAATATACAAGAAAGATGAGGCTCGAAAAAAAAGCGACCATAATGGCACTATGAGCGGAGAATTAAAAAAAAAAAAAAAAGACAAAACATAAAAGCACATTTTTGACATCATCCGAAAATAGGCAGGTTCACAATACCTAATGAGATGCAGATGAACAGGGACACAATACGGCAGGAAATGATTACGGATTTAATGGAACGGAACCCGACTCTCCTCCTGAAGAAAGAACAGAATATAGAATCGAATACAGAATTTTGGCCAAAGGCCTAGCGCTGGGACCTATGAGGTCATTCGGCGCCGAAAGGAAAAGTGAGAGTGAGAGGTTACGAAGGCGTAACAGGAGGAAAACCTCGTAGTTGCACTATGAAACAATTGTTAGGGGAGGGTGTAAAGTAAGATGGAAGAGAGAGAATATGAACGGAGGTACAGTAAAAGGAATGAAAGAGGTTGCAGCTAGGAGCCTAAGGAAGGGACGCTGCAAAGACCCTTGAGTAATGCCTACAGTGCACCACACGCGCTACCCCATCACGGAGCCTCTTAAGAAAGGGACGCACAGAAAAGAGTAGGGAGGGGAATGAAGAAACGCAAGAACGATATTAATTTTTTTTTCTGGGGGGGGGGAGTAGTAGCCCTTTTAAGACGTTCGAAGATGCTAATTCAGCAGTTTGAGAACGAAGATTGTCCTGCTTTTTTTCTAGAACCCTCCCACTTTCATTTCTATGATTCTCTTCGGACGAGAAGTAAAAATGGCAGTGGTATAAAAACCCCTTCTCCAATTTGATACTACAAAAAAGAGTAAACTTGACCCAATTCTATATCTGAATCATCTACTTCACTTACATATATATATATATATATATATATATATATATATATATATATATATATATATATATATATATATATGTATATGTATGTGTGTGTGTGTGTGTGTGTACGGGTGTTGTTGGAAATGGTGTCCCATGAAGCACATAGGCGTTCTCTGTTGTTTCCCGCGTGGTGGCACTGGCGAGCAATTTGTGTTGCCATGGATTCCCCAAGAAGGCGAGGAGGACAAGAGGAAGGAAAGGGGGGCTAGAAGGGGGGGGGGGTGAGGGGAATTTACATCTCCTATTTCACATGAGGTGAAGGGGGGCCTACCCCTAAAAAAACCTTTTGCGGGGCGCATACCCCTAGAAAAACTTTCCGGGGCGCATACCCCTACAAAACTTTCGGGAGCGCCTACCCCTAAAAACACCTTTCGGGGGCGCCTACCCCTAAAAAAACCTGGGGGGCGCCAACCCCTAAAAAACCTTTTGGGGGCGCCTAACCCTAAAAAACCTTTTGGGGACGCCTATCCCTAAAAAAAACCTTTCGGGGCGCCTACCCCTAAAAAACCCTTTCGGGGCGCCTACCCCTAAAAAACCCTTTCGGGGGGCGCCTACCCCTAAAAAAAAAAACTTTCTCTCTTTAAAGGCAACATGACCTAACTCCTCTACACAATCCCACATCAATCCATGAGTATATAACAGCTCCTCTTACCCCTTCCATACCATCCCCTCCCTTCCCTTCCATAATTTTCCCTTACCCCACCAATCCAGAAGCCCCAGGGTTCCGCTCCCCCAGTGGGGTGATACCCTCCCTCCGTGGAGGGAATCACCCCGCAAACCTATTCTGGTGGCTTCTATGTATAATGGCCTTATTGTTAGGCTTCCTAAGGCCCGGTGTAGGACTGGGGTAGTATTTATAAAGGGAGGGGGGTAGGGGAAAGGGGACAAGGGAACGAGGTAAATGAGGTAACGGGGAAGAGGAAGAAGAAGAAGAAGAAGATGATAATGGTCGCTGGCTGAACTGAAGATTTATCTAGTCACTATTTATGTCGGTGGTGATCAGCATATTCTATTGTAGGCACTGAATGTCGTCTGAAAGACTGCCTTCTCAATAAGGGAATACAAAAGCAAATCAAAAAACAAAAACAAAAACTGGATCGAATATGTGATGTATTTTGTTTGTTAGAGAAGGTTTACGGAGACTGTCTGCGATTTTTAGTTTTCTGTGAAAGAAAACTATTGTGCCGGCTTTGTCTGTCCGTCCGCACTTTTCTGTCCGCCCTCAGATCTTAAAAACTACTGAGGCTAGAGGGCTGCAAATTGGTATGTTGATCATCTACCCTCCAATCATCAAACATACCAAATTGCAGCCCTCAAGCCTCAGTAGTTTCTACTTTATTTAAGGTTAAAGTTAGCAAAATCGTACTTCTGGCAACGATATAGGATAGGACACCACAGGCCCATGGTTAAAGTTTCATGGGCCGCGACTCATACAGCATTATACCGAGACTACCGAAAGATCGCTCTATTTTCGGTGGCCTTGATTATACTCTGTAGCGGCTTTGCAGAAAACTCGATTGCGCCGAAGAAACCTCGGCGCATTTTTAACCTGTTTTTCTTTTGTCTGATATTTCCAAAGATTTTTCGTTTGCGGATCAATTACTGTGAGCGAATAAATTCCATCTGAACTTCATTTCACTTCACTCACTTCAATCCAAATAAAAATAAGAATATGAGAATTTAACTTCTCTGCCACAAACAGAACTCGATCAAGTATGAAATAATCCACTTTCTTCAACAGAGAAATTATCGGAATAAAGTGAACTCTAAATTCAGCACTGCGTTCGTTTCAAACTACGTCAAAGAATCCGCTGATTTTAGAAGCATTAAAGCGAAAAGTAACACGAACACCATATTTGAAATGGATGGTTACAAGCAGAATTATCTATTACCTAACTTTTCCTCGTTACGAATAATATAAAGTATATCCAAATCTTCCATCATAACGAATCTGACAAGCAAAAGCATCAGTGGCATCACTCTTTGGTTGTCTGGGTTTATATTTCCGCTGTGAGAAGTGGTTCCTCACAGGGTCGGGCTGGGGTGGGGTTTGGAAAGCCCACGTAGACCGCCCGTCTTCTATGTGATAGTCGCTGGTTGGAAGATAGACAATAAAGGCCATCCGATTCTTCCGAGTACACCAAGCGTATACTATGAACTATAATGAGCTATGAAGCTCTTTCTTCTATCATAATTTGAATGTATAGACAAATATAAAACAGCAGGTTATTGATAAAAGGTACACTTTGAAATATGGGTCACAAGTTCTGGGTTTCCAGGCTGGGAACTTCCCTTGTATAGTCCTAAGGTCTGTCTCCGCATCACTTCTGTCAAATGCATATCAAAGGGGAGAGAGAGAGAGAGAGAGAGAGAGAGAGAGAGAGAGAGAGAGAGAGAGAGAGAGAGAGAATTTAAGGGTTAAGCTCCTATAAGTCAACCATAAAAATAAAATGAACATTCATGCGTCTCTCAAATATTCCTCCGCCTTTCCCAACATCCAGATATACCTTCCACATCACGGTCAGCCAATCAACCAAACGTCTACCAATGCGCTGCAGAGCAGGGGTCTTTCCATTCTCCAAAGTCTTTACTGGCCTCCTCACAAAGTCAACATCGGGACACAGAGAGAAAATGTAAGTGGCTTAGATAAATGTTTGCTTTTCAAGGCAAAGGGGCTACAGTTGAAATTTACTGATGATGCGATATATTTCTTATTTTTCTCTGCTGTCATCACTAAGTGGATCAGGTTAAGCTTAAATATCATACACACACATGTATATATATAATGTACATATGTATAAATATATAAATATACATATATACACACACGCACATATATATATATATATTTCATTTATATAAATATTTGAATATACAGACAAATGATACATAATCATAAATTTCACATCACAGAGATTTTTCTTCAGACACTAAGATATATGCTGCTTGTGGCTTAAAGATTTTAACGGCGTCTCCTCTCTGTTCCTAATTCTCATTTTATCACCTACCTTTGGTACCTGGTCTTTAATTCGTTTCAGCAGTGGCTTTCCAACCTAACTAGTTATCAAATGCAGCTTGTCTTTAATTCCTACGAGCAGTTAAGTAAATACGCGTACCTGGATGTGAACGGGCACAACTCCCCCCCCACCCCCGTATAAACGCACACTCAGACACCTCAGGAAAGGGACGGAATATGAATACCTACCGCCGAGCAATCATCAGAGACCGAAAATATACGCAACAAAACAAAACATTACCTTGGAAGAACAATGAACCTCTGGGGATTGATCAATACCGCCTACAAACCACTCGGAATATATACACCTGAATCCTACCCGACAAAAATACCACGACTCGTACATCACCGCGTCTTAATGAAACTTCTGAGAGAGAGAGAGAGAGAGAGAGAGAGAGAGAGAGAGAGAGAGAGAGAGAGAGAGAGAGAGAGAGAGAGGATGTTTGTACTATCATCTGTTTTTCCCCGTGATACTGAAGTAAAGTTCTCAGTTTTTGGCTACATGCATTTTGAGAGAGAGAGAGAGAGAGAGAGAGAGAGAGAGAGAGAGAGAGAGAGAGAGAGAGAGAGAGAGAGAGAGAGAGAGTATGTTTGTACTATCCTCTGTCATTTCCGTGATATTGAAGTAAGTTCTCAATTTTTGTGGCTACGCATTTTGAGAGAGAGAGAGAGAGAGAGAGAGAGAGAGAGAGAGAGAGAGAGAGAGAGAGAGAGAGTATGTTTGTACTATCATCTGTCATTTCCTCGTGATATTGTAGTAAGTTCTCAATTTTTGTGGCTACGCATTTAGAGAGAGAGAGAGAGAGAGAGAGAGAGAGAGAGAGAGAGAGAGAGAGAGAGAGAGAGAGAGAGAGAGAGAGAGAGAGTTATCTTCAACTTCCAAGACGAAAGGGGAAAACCTCCGGCTGAATCCACGGGAAAAGTACAAATCAATCCCAAAATGAAAAGGTGGAAAAATTGTTAGGTCAAAACTCACCACGACTGACGAAATAAAATCCTTCCAAAATTACCAATATATTTCCTTGATTTTAAGAAATCTCTACTTCCTCTTCATTTAAAAAAAATGAGAATGAGGATCATTCATATTTCCCCCCCTTTTATTATGAGTTGAGTATAGAATTTAGGCCAAAGGCCAAGCACTGGGACCTATGAGGTCATTCAGCGCTGAAACGGAAATTGACGGTAAAAGGTTTGAAATGTGTACCAGGATGAAAACCTCGCAGTTGCACTATGAATCAACTGTATGAGATGGTGGAAAGTAAGATGAAGAAAGAGAATATGAAAGGAGGTACAGTAAAAGGAACGAAAGGGGGTGCAGCTAGGGACCGAAGGCACGCTGTAAAGAACCTTAAATAATACCTACAATGCACCGCACGAGGTGCACTGTCGGAACTAGGCCCCCCTACGGGACTCTTTTATTATGGATGGATGTGTATGAGATTAAATGAAATGTTGCTAAGATATCGGGTTTTAAGGAATCTGATATTCTCGCCGACTCCCCACTCTGAACCCCCAATTATCTTAAAAGTGGCGTTTCTTTTAGGACAATTGTCTAATAATGCCACAAATTACAATTTACCACACAAATCAGCGGAGGGGAAAAATACAGAAGTAAAGTAGTCTCATACAAATAAGGAGAATTATTAAAAAATACTCGTAGTAGCATGAGTTTTGAAATGGAGAAACAAAACCCACAGTTGAGTATGGGTACAAATATGCTTAAAAATATATCTGTACAGAGAGACTTCGAGAATTTGTTCGATTCCCCTTTTCAATTGATGAGGGAATCGAACAGATTCCCGAACACTCTCTGTAGAGATTTATTTATAAATATATGTACACATATATCACCGTGGATTTGCCTCTCCAAAAAGAATTATAGGAAAACATAGAATCGCTGAACAAAACAATCCGTGGGGTCTCTTTGACTGATATCCACAGTGTAAGACTAGGATGAGGTTGCTTGACAGGTGTTAACAGGTGTTAACTATTCGCCAAAGTATATAATCCCCTCATTTACTTCTTTTACCGGAATGTTCTGGATATTCCATTCAATAAATATGGAAAAATGCGTCATTAAAAAGGGAATTAAACATGTTTTAACTGTTATCGAACAACGTCTACAAATAAAAATAATAATAAAAAACAAAGTAATGTGTCCTTCAATGTAAAAAGTAATTACACTTGTTTCAACTGATATCGAACAAGTCTACAAATGAAAATTAATAAAAAAACAAAAGTAACGTGACATTTGAAGAAAAAAGTAATTATATGTTTGAACTCTTATCGAACAAGTCTACAAATGAAAAAAAATAAAAAAGAAAACACATCAATCAATACACTACGACTTAAACCAAACGAAAAGAACCGCCAGGCTCAGTAAACGAAGCCGTTACGACGACCTCCGAACAAACCAAAGCGCAAGCTTACATTCGTTTTGATTTAGTTTCGTTCACCATAACGAGTAACCCGCCTGGCCGCGTCCAATCTGTACGACGCAACCACAAAAAACGGAGACACGCCCCAGGGGGGACCGAAACAAACACAAATTGAGTCTGTCACATCTACCAGTGGCCCCCAATTCGGATATTTGGCCTTCCAGCGTTTGTAGGCATTACAAGGTAGAATTAAGACTGAAGAAAATCTATGATTTTTATATTTATTACCATTACTGACTTACACAATTATTATTGTTATTGTTATAATTATTATTATTCAGATGAACTCTACACATATCGAACAAGCAAACATACAGGGGTCATTGACTCGAAATTCAAGCTTCCAAATATTATTATTATTATTATTATTATTATTATTATTATTATTATTATTATTATTATTATTATTATTCAAAAATGAACCCTATTCATATGGAACAAGCCCACCTCAGGGGCCACTGACTTGAAATTCAAGCTTCTAAAGAATATTATTATTATTATTATTACTATTATTATTGTGAGTAATAAAAATCCACAATTATATAGTAAATATATTACTATGTAAAAAATCAAAGACTTTCGAACACCTGAACGGTGTTCTCATCATGTTAACGTTAAAATGCAGACTGCATTTTAACGTTAACATTGATGAGGAACACCGTTCAGGTGTTCGAAAGTCTTTGATTTTTTACATAGTAATATATTTACTATATAATTGTGGATTTTTATTACTCAGATTGTTTTTCACGAAATTGTGAATCTATTAGCACTATTATTATTATTATTCAGAAGATGAAACCTAATCATATGGAACAAGCCCACATACATGGGGCCACTGACTTGAAATTCAAGCTTCCAAGGAATATGGTGCTCATTCGAAAGAAGTAACGGAAGGTAATGGAAAAAAAACATGTTTGTATTTTTAGCTCCACAAACAATTAGTGATTACTTCTTTACCATAATGTAATTCATTCCACTAAATAAGTGTCTTTTACGGATTAGGTTCCATTGAATCACAGGAATCAACAGAAAAATACCTTTTAAATAGGCCTAACAAAACAAGAATTATTACTTCACACTACACGACTCGTTCTGTAAAGAGAGAGAGAGAGAGAGAGAGAGAGAGAGAGAGAGAGAGAGAGAGAGAGAGAGAGAGAGAGAGAGAGAGAGAACTATTTATGATGAGTTCAATGGGCTAACTCAGTCTTTGGAGAGAGAGAGAGAGAGAGAGAGAGAGAGAGAGAGAGAGAGAGAGAGAGAGAGAGAGAGAGAGAGAACTATTTGCGATGAGTTCAGTGGCTAACTCAGTCTTTTGAGAGAGAGAGAGAGAGAGAGAGAGAGAGAGAGAGAGAGAGAGAGAGAGAGAGAGAGAGAGAGAGAGAGAGAGAGAACGATTTGCGATGAGTTCAGTGGCTAACTCAGTCTTCAGAGAGAGAGAGAGAGAGAGAGAGAGAGAGAGAGAGAGAGAGAGAGAGAGAGAGAGAGAAACCCTCTGATGTAACACAGTATTCAACCATGTATTGTAGAGAGAGGTACGGAAACCTGTTAATACCCTAATTTCCCCAAAACTAATTACGCCAATTCGCAAGTCAATTAATATATATTAAATGCAAATCGATACCGTATAACAATACTGAAACTAATAAGCCAGAAAGCTCGGCTTGTCCTGATGCCATATTTCTCAAATGCAGATACGGATCCTAAACAGTTCAAATAGTTCAAGCGGGATTATGTTCATGTATAAATCATGATTAATGAACAAGTAGGAAATTTTATAAGGTAAAAAAAAACAGACTCGTTCATATAAAACAAAAAACGCTCCCGTCACTATTAATTAGATATGAGTAAATTTGCTAGATACAAAATGCACTGATGTGAGCTAAACACGTAAACACATATAGACAAATCAAAAGATGAATAATGAATAGAAATAACGACCGTGAACTTTTTTTACCCTCAAAGCGTGACCGTAAACTAGACGACATAAATGAATAAAAAAATCTTACATAATTAAATCCATACATGTCAAACGGATGAACAAATAAACAGCAATAAATTCATAATATGGACTCCTTTATCAGTAAAGCATCCTAATAAAATATAAAGATAATTAAAAAATAAATCAATAAAAATAAATCAGCTGAGGCAACAATCCTGCCGGGAGAAGTTCCATTACGATTACAATTTATTTTAAAAAATGAATACAGCAGAAATGAACGGGCAAATAAAAACGTAAAAATGAAATATGTATGTTGGAACTGCAATAAAAAAAAAAATATCTAAAAATACATACATACCAATTTACCCATGTATTTGAGTCGGCTCCACTTACCTGGAAAAGAGGGATCACAGAAGGGAATTAACAACAAAACCTCTCAAAAATAGATCGGGTACAATTTATATATATGTATATATATATATATATATATATATATATATATATATATATATATATATGTATGTATTTCAAACATAAATATATATATATATATATATATATATATATATATATATATCTTCTTTTAACGTGCTTTTATTCATATATATATATATATATATATATATATATATATATATATATATATATATATATATATATATATAGTCAGTACATATAATGTATTTCATACATAAATATATATATATACACAGTATATATATATATATATATATATATATATATATATATATATATATATATATATATATATACATATACACACACACATAAACTTCAGTCTTGTGTCTGATTACTAGTGTAGTTTCAATCCACGAATATCAATAACTCTGCAGCCAACATCATTTGATTTCTTTCGTAATAAATAAAAATTCGCCAATAAAAGCTTCAAAACAGTGTAGCACGGGGACCCTAAAAATTTCAAACATGTTACGCATCGATATGCCTAAGGACCATAGTATTAATGCGAGATGAATTTTGATTCAATTTTTCTTTTCAACAAATTGACCCAAACTTGTGGCAAAAATGCACGTGATGCCTACAAGTTATCTATTATTATTATTATTATTATTATTATTATTATTATTATTATTATTATTATTATTATTATTATTATTATTATTATTATTATTATTATTCAGAAGATGAACCCTATTCGTATGGAACAAGCCCATCTCATGGGCCACTACATGAAATTCAAGCTTCCAAAGAAAATTCTGGTGTTCATTAGAAGGAAAAAATAGAAGGCAACTGGAAATATAGAAAGAATAATCACTTATTAAAAAAGAAAAAAATTAAAAAATCATAAATAAATAGATAAAAACCCAAGAAAATCATTAAAATACGAGGAGAATAGTATCAGGGTAGCAATGCATTGCATATTCGCTCGAACTTCTGAAGAAGTTCCAACTGCACGACATACTCAGCGAGGCTGTTCCACAGTCCAGCAGTGTGAGGAATAAAGGACCTCTGGAACTGAGAAGTTCGCCAACGAGGCACATTTACTGCATACTGGTGCTGCCGTTCAGGAAATCTGGGTGCTCTTGGCAAGCAAGGGGGGTCAGGGATCCACTGTGAATGTGAAAGATCTCTGTCAAAAGTGTTACACGAGTACAAATTGAACAACTTATTGTTAACATCAGTACAGGATACCTGCGGGTGTCTGCGGCGTTCCTAAGGCCCCATAGCTGCACCCACTTTTCAGCCTAATATTTCATCCCCATTCCCAGTTCCTTTCTTCAATTATTGATCTTCAACCACTCTAACAATCACTTCTTACTGCAACCGTGGAGGTTTCTGCCGGTTCCACCTACATTTCCTTTATTTTCTGGGGCTCTTTATCCCATTGTCCAGATATTCCAACTCAAGGCCCAAAGCTGCACCCAATTTTTAGCTCATTCCCGGCTCCTTGCTTTAATTCTTGCTGTCCAACCACTCTAACTATTACTTCTTACTGCAGCTGGAAGGGTTTCTCTGTTCCAGCTTTAGATCCGTGTATTTCATTTCCTTTGTTTTTTGGGTCTCTTTAACTTACTGTCCAAATATTCTAACTTCGTCTTTTCACTGTCTAAGCTTTCGTCGTGTAATACCCTACTTCTCTATCCGTTTTAATGTCGTGGTTGCTCAAATCTCCCGTCGTGAAAATCAATAAGGATTAAAAGAATACACAGAATATAGAATTTAGGCCAAAGGCCAAGCACTGGGACCTATGAGGTCATTCAGCGCTAAAACGGAAATTGACAGTAAAAAGATCAGAAAGGTGTAACAGGGGGACTATGAATCAATTGTTAGGAGAGGGTGGAAAGTAAGGAGGAAAGAGAATGTGAACGAAGGTACAGTGAAAGGAATGAAATGGGTTGTAGCTCGAGGCCGAAGGGACGCTGCAAAGAGACTTAGGTAATGCCTACACTGCACCGCCTCAGGTGCACTGAAGGCACTAGCCCTCTACGGGAAACAGCTTAACAAAAGACTTTTCATTTACAACAGAAGTATGAGAAGACTCCCATCAAACAAAGTGGGAAAGGAAATACGATCCAATTCTTTTGAAGGCTGAAATGAGAGAAGTGAGACGCACGTCATTCGTTGCTCGTGTTTCCTTGGTAACGGGTATTTCCCAGTAAGCCATAAATAGGCAGCAGGAAGAACCATGAAAGCCACATGCTGTGAGGATTTTCCCTTGGTGCTACGAAGGCGAGGCGAGATGGCGAGAAGAGTTCTCTTCTTGATGCAACTGCTAAAGTTAAGGTTAGGAGAGCTGCTCTTGCTACTGCGATTGCTACAATTAAGGATGAGAATATTTTCTTTATACTGCAACTGATTCTGCTACTGCTACTGCTACTGCAATTGCTACAATTAAGGCTGAGAATGCTTTTTTCTATTGCTCCTGCTACTGCAAATGCTACAATTAGGGTTTAGAAAAACTTTTTTCTACCGCAACTGCTCATGCTACTGCAATTGCTACAATTACAGATGAAAACTTTTTTCTGTTGCAACTGCTCCCGCTACTGCAAATGCTACAATTAGGGCTTAGAAAAACGTTTTTCTACTGCAAGTGCTCCTGCTACTGCAATTTCTACAATTAAGGCTGAGAAAAACTTTTTTTTCTACTGTAACTGCTCCTGCTACTACAATTGCTACAATTATGGCTTAGAAAAAGTTTTTTCTACTGCAACTGCTCCTGCTACTGCAATTGCTACAATTATGGCTTAGAGAAAGTTTTTTTCCTACTGCAATTGCTGCAATTAGGACTTGGAATACTTTTTCTACTGCAACTGCTCCTGCAATTTCTACGATTAATAATGAGACAAATTTCTTTTGCTACTGCAATTGCTACAATTAAGGCTGAGACTACTTTTTTCTACTGCAACTGCTCCTGCTACTGCAACTGCTAAAAATAAGGCTGAGAAAAACTTTTTTCTACTGCAACTGCTACATTTAGGGCTTAGAAAAGCTTTTTTTCTCCTGCAACCGCTCCTGCTACTGCAATTGCTACAATTACGGCTGAGAATACTTCTTTCAGCGGCCTCTGCTCCTGCTACAATTGCTACAATTAGGGTTGGGAAAAACTTGACCAGAATTTCCGTAGGGTATTTGACGGGACCTTTTGCCGGAAGGCATGACCTAATACATATTACATAATATATATATTAAGCCCTCAATGGTATAAAAAGAGATCCTCCAAGAATCTGACATTACTTATAGTCCCTTTGTTGGTGCGTGTGTGTTTGTGCGTTTTATTGGTTTTCATGACTTTCTGAACTGTTCCATATGAATATATACAAGGTCAGAATCACATAAAATTAACAGGGAGTCCTACCGCACGTCTCTCCCAAGCATTTAACCCTCGAGCAGTAAACAAAGCTTAAAGAGAGGAAGGAAGGAAGCAATGTAGAATTTAGGCCAAGGGCCAAAGGTTGGCACCTATGAGGTCATTCAGCGCTAAAAGGAAAACTGAGAGTAGAAAGGTTTGAAAGGTGTAACAGGAGGAAAACCTTGCAGTTGCAATATGAAACAATTGTTATGAGACCGTGGATAGCAAGATGGAAGAAAGAGAATGTGAAAGGAGGTACAGTAAAAGGAATGAAAGGAGTTGCAGCTAGGGGTCGAAGGGACGCTGCAAAGAACCTTCCAAGTAATGCCTACAGTGCACCGCGTGAGATGCACTGATGGCACTACCCCCGCCCCCCACGGAGGACCTTAAAGATAGGAAGACACTAATTCGTATCACGCACTCCCGACAGCCATTAATGAATGCATCCCAACACTTCGCCAAAATTCCAATTGCTTGAATGATCAAAACCCACGGGGGACTGTCACAAGCCACGGGCACCCCAGAGAGACGACAAAGTAAGAAGAAGAAGAAGAAGAAGAAGAAGAAGAAGAAAGAAGGAAAAGGATCTGCCGTCAATCTCAAAATTGCGAAATATGAAAAGAGAGAAGGTGATGGATTAGAAAAAAAAAAAAAAAAAAAAAAAAAGGGATGCTGACTGTGACTGACTGGAGGCAACAGAAAGACTTCCGGCCAAACAAACATGAAAAGCGTCGGACGGACAGTCAAGACAATCTCTTAGGCGTCTGTTCCTCTGTCTTCCCATTCGGGGAATGTGTGTGTGTGTGCGTGTGTGTGCATCAGCAAAAGTGGCATGAGAGAGGAGATAAAAATAGATGCAGCCGCCCGCTGAGAGAGAGAGAGAGAGAGAGAGAGAGAGAGAGAGAGAGAGAGAGAGAGAGAGAGAGAGAGAGAGAGCGCATCAAATCTACCGCGAAGAAAGGATTGGGTATTTTGAGTTCCTGCTTTTTTTATTATTTTTATTACTATTTTTGCTATTATTCTTTTGGTGTTTTCTTTGCTCTTTTAGAAGAGCTGTCCTACTTCTTTTCTAACGTTTCTCAACGTTGTACATAACAAATAAACAAAAATATTGTTCCTTCTTTACCTATAGGGAGCTAATGCTTTTCCGTTACTTTCTTCGTCATAAGAAGCAATAACTCAAGTTTTTCTTGATTTCTTTGTGTCTTCTTTTATTCACTAATTCAGTCATTCACCTATTCTGAGGTTCCTCAGTCATTAGTTCCATATCCGATTTAGCGAAATCAATTTCGACAGCTCCATAAGAACGCTTATCAAAACACTTCATGAAAATTGTTGGATAAAAACAAACTTTAATGTAAAAACAAACAAAACAGCAGGATGAGAATTTACGGTAATTCACTGAATTTCACTTGTACTAGACATAACAGGGTGGACTGAATTTATATCAAGAGCGACGTGAGGTGTCATTCCGATGTGTTCATATATATTTATATATACATACATATACATACACACACATTTATATATATATATATATATATATATATATATATATATATATATATATATATATATATATATATATATATATATATATATATATATATATATGCTTTTGGGCAAAGTTTTTCTTGTATGCAAATTTCTGTTGAATTCTATGGCTTTTTTATTGTTGATCAACTTCTTATTAGTTCGACAATATCTTCTGAATCTTCTCCGTTCTTCCAAATTCAGTTGATGTACAAAAAAACGAAGAGTAACCCTTTGTTCCATTTACTAAGAACACAACACCACACCTGTTCCGCGGAGAAGGAGAATTCGTAGGTTGTTGAAGGTGAGATTAGGCTCTCATCGTGGCGTAAGTTACCGAACGGGTGCTAAATTATCAAACCCCGAATTTTCATGCATAAGAGACCACGGGAAAAAATGCAGATATAATATCAATTACAAGGATTTCAAAATAATAGGCAAAGCTCGAATGACCACCAACTGTCAATACTAGAATCTCTTTTTATTAAACAACTAGTTCCCCAATTAAATACTCAGTCCACGTCAACACCTCTATACCTCTCGTGAGTTTCCGTTGGAACCAAAACGGACCCTGAATGTCACTCAGCTTTTGCCTTCAGCACTATTTGGTATTCATTGTTCCTTTCTGTTATGTTTCTTTTATACTTTTATGTAAAATTTCTTTTTTTCTCGTTTTAAAATCTGAGTCTATTTTTAATTCTGTTGTATTTTTTAATTTATAGCTTTGAAAATGGGACACATGGTCCTGAAACGTCAGCATAATAAAGTACATTGAAAGGAAATACAAGGAATTCTCCTTCTCCCTAACTCGATGCTGATCATCAGGTTTAAAGCAACTGCCTTCGACGTTATTTTATATATATATATATATATATATATATATATATATATATATATACAGTATATATATATATATATATATATATATATATATATATACAGTATATATATATATACAGTATATATATATATATATATACAGTATATATATATATATACAGTATATATATATATATACAGTATATATATATATATATATATATATATATATATATATATATATATAATTATACGCACCGTTCTTTTTACTCTTTTTAATCTATGAGACTGGGGCATTGGAATGCCACCTCCAGTCGTTCTTGATATACAGTCAGTCCACCCTGCCAAGTATAAGTAAATTCAGTGAATTAACGTGAATTCTCATCCTACTGTTCAGATTTAGAAAAAAAGTTTTACGAAAAACAATGTCACTCCGACTATAGGCACCTTCTCGTTACCTCTCGCATCCTAACCTTACAATCCTACGGGTGGAAGAGATCCTGCCATGTATCTCCTACTGATAAGGACTTACACATTAGAAAATGCCGTCGTTAAGAATAGGGTATGATTGTTACCTACAAGATGATTCAGATCAATAAATCAATGCAGTCGAATATTTCCTCTAATATTACTTTCACTGACAACAGACGAACTGAATTACCACCAAAACACGAAGTAATTATCTTTAAATCATTTCATATTCATAATAATTCCGAGATCATCAAGGTTATGACGTCATTAACCATCAAAGTCATCATCATCATCATTACTGCTGTTACTAGAGTAAAATGCAATTCTAGATCGCACTGATAAAAAACAGCCCAAAACACAATTAACCCTGAGAATAACTTCCCAGTTATAAATGGAGGTATTCCATATGCATTTCCTTAATAACATATAATCTTTCTAACGAGTTTGTTTACGGACTGTCATGATATACAGAAATAAACGCTAAAGCTTCACGACTGACTGCTGTGGGGACTAATGCGAGCCCTTAATTCCTCCTTTGCCAATGTATCGTCTCGCACAAAAAAAAAAAAAAGTACAACTCTACGAACAGAAAATATTTTATGAAAAAACAACGGCCCAAAATAGATAACAGAAAAATACCAGACTTCCAAAAACGATAAGCTAAACAAGATAAAAAGAAAAAGTCAAACCGTATATGAAACTCCCATCAACAAACCGGTCTCAGAACAGTGAGAAAGAAAAAAATGATAAAAGAAGGGGCGAAATAGCCACCAAAAAGCGCGCGAAACATTCCCGCCCAATTAGTCTCGCAGAGACGAAGCGTCCAGCCAGAACCAATTTGGCTTCGCTCTCGACAAATTTCATAGAGACGGCCAAAGCTTCACCAAAAACCACCTAATTGTCCTCTTACGTGCAGCAACTATGCTAATGGGCCGGCGAAACTACCGGGGGTACATTACAAAGGTAACGATGTCCCGTCAGGAGTGGAAGGAGAAAATGCTCGCCAAATTAGTTTAAATGATCGACATCAACGGACGGTCGCCATGGCAACAGCAGACTGGGGCAGGATGTTCAATGGGGGTATTTACCTTGTATGGGAATATATATATATATATATATATATATATATATATATATATATATATATATATATATATATATATATATATATATATATATATATAAATATATAACTGCTGTTTGCATACAGCGACTTAATATTCACAGGTGCACAAAGATGAATATGTTCAAAACCGTTCCCTTTTCAGTTGGAAAATGGTCAAAAGGCGAGTCACTGAATAACACGAACATAAAGCCTAGCAGCAATTATCCCGTTATCAACAATAGAAACATAACGCCTTCCATCTTTAAAGCCATCCCCAGTCAAAGTGGTCTACCGTTTTTGTATCTGGGGAATGAAAAAGCTTGCGAAAGGATTACCACTGATTAAAGGCGTATTTAAACGGACGATAGATAAACAATACGACAGACAAAAATAAATTAATATCAAAAAGATAACATACAAAGAATCTCATCAATAAAAAAGATAAAGACTCATTCCCTCTTATGAAAAAAAGGGTGACTGATTCAGTTAAATTATAGACACATAACTACATATGAAAAAAAATATGAATATAAATAATGATCATACATGGACAAACCTCATGAAAATAACAATGTGACTGATTAAATATGTACAGATATAACTACATAAGCCGAAAAATAAATATATAGATAATAAACACAGACACAGGAAGTGAGATGTCAGATCTCTCTCTCTCTCTCTCTCTCTCTCTCTCTCTCTCTCTCTCTCTCTCTCTCTCTCTCTCTATTTGCAGCAACTGGTAATTTCACACATACGACGATTACCGAGGCGGAACGCGGCCTCAATGAGAGATTAACTCCTGGGTTTACTTGACAATCCTTACCATCCTTTCCAATCCCTTTCCCGTCAGATTTGGATTCTGAAAAAGTGTAATATATACATACATTTATATATATATATATATATATATATATATATATATATATATATATATATATATATGAACATCAACATACAATTACGTGTGGAACAGAAATAGATATCTGACTCACGTCAGGATTGAAAGACCTGGTTCTGATCTGATGTGAGAAACACATATATATATATATATATATATATATATATATATATATATATATATATATATATATATATATATATATATATACAGACATATATTATATAATAAATATACTGCTCATGGAGTGCACACAACTTACGCAGTCCAGCACGGCTCTGCTCACTTCTCCTCTACTTTCCACTTACACCACAGCACTCTTTGGCCTTCAGATACTTCAGTCCTGGGCACTCTGTTTCCAACAGTCTCTTTCGCAGTGATATGGATCGCTGTTTACTGAGTGGTAATTCAAGCAATGGAGTTCTCCACACTTCATCTTTCTCTGTTCAAAAACATTTTTATCTTTTTGTTAGTTTGTTGGTTCATATTTTCCTTTTTAATAAGTGAGATCTCTTCTTTCTGTATTTCCCTTTACCTTCTCTTATACTTCTTCCTAATGAACACCTTAATATTCTTTGGAAGCTTGAATTTCAAGTCAATGGTCCCTGTGGTGGGCTTGTTCCATATGAATAGGCTTCATCTTCTGAATAATAATAATAATAATAATAATAATAATAATAATAATAATAATAATAATAATAATAATAATAATAATTACTATCTCCACATGCAATACTTTTTTGGAAATTTGAGTTGTCACCCATTCTTTGAAGACTGTTTTCCTATTTATCTTGAACAGACCCACACCCGTCACTCTCATTCCTGAGTGCCTGCAAAAATTTTTATCAAGCAGCGGCAATGAAAACTACTGGGGTCTGATAAGCTGTCAACACTAGGCACTGTAAAGCACCTAAGATCAGATACAAGCATTGTGAACGCTGACACTGATTTTTGTTTTGAGCTTTCCATCGAATCAACTCTACTCCGATGGTGTTGTTTTTACTCTCATTATTATTATTATTATTATTATTATTATTATTATTATTATTATTATTATTATTATTATTACGGAGGAGACCTTCTATGAAGGCGGTAGCGTTGAAAATTATAGCTGCTTCCACGGCTTTTAATTCGTATATTATTATTATTATTACTATTATTATTA
The DNA here is from genome assembly GCF_040412425.1 of Macrobrachium rosenbergii. NCBI lineage: Eukaryota > Metazoa > Arthropoda > Malacostraca > Decapoda > Palaemonidae > Macrobrachium > Macrobrachium rosenbergii. Next base: position 16,624,098 of record NC_089779.1, read on the forward strand.
TTATTATTATTATTATTATTATTATTATTCAGATAATGAACCCTATTCATATGAACAAAGCCCACCAAAGGGCCCACTGACTTGAAATTCAAGCTTCTAAAGGGTCATTATTATTATTATTATTATTATTATTATTATTATTATTATTATTATTATTATATTAGGAAGTAAGGGAAGGTAAGTGGAAATGGGAGAGAAGATATCTCATTTTATCAAAAGAAAAAATATATTAATAAATTAACAAACAGATAAAAATGCATTAAAATGCAGGAGAACAGCACCAGGGTAGCAATGCACATATTCGCTTGAATTTCAGAAGTTCCAATTGTACGACGTCAGCTAGAAATGTTTATTGTAGAGAAAACACAAAATCTCGGTATCGTGAGTCTTCTTTCTCTCATCTTTCTCCTTCGCTGTTTTATGGATGTACTGAAAAGTCTCATAAAACTAATACAATCCCCCCCATTCCATCCTCCCCTCACCCCACAGACGGTACTGGGAAAGTGCCTAAGCCTTATAAATGGCGTTAAATTATCCCTATCTCTGCACCGCAGGATTCCCACCATCGTTTGTGGGATTTGAGAGAGAGAGAGAGAGAGAGAGAGAGAGAGAGAGAGAGAGAGAGAGAGAGAGAGAGAGAGAGGAACCACAATGTAGGAAAGAAAATATAAAAAAATACAGAGAGAGAGAGAGTAGAGATGAACCACACTGTAGGAAAGAGAAAATAAAAAATTAGAGAGAGAGAGAGAGAGAGTAGAGATGAACCACACTGTAGGAAAGAGAAAATAAAAAATTACAGAGAGAGAGAGAGAGAGAGAGAGAGAGAGAGCTATTGATGAATTTGTCTCTAGCAGCAACAAAAGTGTGTATAAACTTTCCAAACATGTGAATCTGAATGATGCTAACAAGACAAGGCAGGTCTTTGCATGCAAATAAATTTACAAAAAAATAAACAATAAAAAAACAAAGCCTTTACCATACTTCATTAAATTACAAGTTCTAAAACTACTGGAACAGAGAAGAACTGAATTCATGAATATTCATTCCCGATTACCATACGCGCTGTTTTTAGCAGATCCAGAGAGGCCGTCAGATTTTTTTTCCTTTTTTGGAGAATATATAAAATAAAATATGAAACTATTTTCTTTTTATAGTAAGTACCGTTACCGTAGGTATCTTTATGTCACTAGCCAAGCCAACACGTCAGATTTTGTTTAAATGATTTTCTGTTATGTGGGCTTCGTATGCTACCTATGTTTACAAGAGATCTTTTCTACATATACATATATACTGTATTTATATATTATACATATATATATACACATATATTAATATACATATATATATAATTATAATCACAATGACACGTGATTTAAATGTTAGATATTTTAGTTATAAAGTCAAGATTTAAAGTGTGGTATGTACGTATTATGAATAAAACACACACATTATATATATATATATATATATATATATATATATATATATATATATATATATATATATATATATATATTAATAGAGAGAGAGAGAGAGAGAGAGAGAGAGAGACTCATGGATACACAAATACAATACCCATAACTGTTCGTGAGTATGTACGTTATGCGCGCACGCCCACATGCATTCGCAATGCCTAAAATTAAACATACGTATAGAGTGTACACAAATCAAATTACTCTCTTTTTCAATACCGGACGCCCAAGGGCTCTCGGAACCTAATGAAGTCACAGGGAACACGCAATCAAAATAAAATATCGAAAAAGAACAAAAACAAGGACAAAAACAAGAACTAAAACAACCAAAATAGGAAATATGGCTCGGTGTGTTTCCGCCTCCCAATCACCGGCAATCAATCGTCATTCGTATTTGGCTCAACGCACCAATTAAAACGACTATGGAAACGCTGCACGCAGGAAATAACAAAAAGGAGGAGGAGGAGGAGGAGGAGGAGGAGGAGGAGGAGGAGGAGGAGGAGGAGGAGGAGACAGTATCATACGGCCGACGACGACACAACTTTGGAAGCAGGAAATAATAAAGGAGGAAGAGGAGGAGACAGTTTCATACGGCCGACGACGGCAACTTTGGAAGCAGGAAATAAAAAAAAAAGGAGGAGGAGGAGGAGGAGGAGGAGGAGGAGGAGGAGGAGGAGGAGGAGGAGGAGGAGGAGGAGGAGGAGGAGGAGGGAGAGAGAGACAGTATCATACGGCCGACGGGAGGATGAGGAGGAGGAGGAGGAGGAGGAGGAGGTAAACAGCATCATACGGCCAACGGAGACGTAAAAAAAATGGCACAACAAAGGGTATAGCATAAACAAACTTCCATAAATAATAAACAAAAGTTTAAAAGGGGAAAAACAACATCAAAACGAGATGACGCAAAGTTCTATGGACCTAAAATTAAGTAAAATATATAAAAGGAAGAGGGACATTGGTCACTAACTCAAGAGTAAATGGGTACATGAAAATAAAAGGGGAATAAAAAATTCTTTAATGTGCATAATAAAACACGGCCTGCAGGTGAACAAAAACAAAAATAAAAAGAATAAAAGTGATACGAACGATAAATATAAAAAAATATGGAAATGAAATAATGACAAACAAAAGCCAAATAAAACGAAGAGTAACAAAAGCACCATTTTACCACTAAGAATATTCGACTTTTTTTTAACTATGAAAAAAAAGTTGATAATCAAACAATAAAAAATCAAAATGCTGAAAAAATTATTTGAAATTAATCTTCAAGACTTTCACATAGTTGAATGAATGCGTGCGAAAAGTAACATAAAAATAGCCAAATATTTTTATAGACTTGACGGATCTTCCTATTATTATTATTATTATTATTATTATTATTATTATTATTATTATTATTATTATTATTATTGGAGAAACAAATCCACAGTTATGTATATGTACATATATTTAAAGATAAAACTGTGCATATAGCTTTCGGGAATCTGTTCCGAACAATTCCCGAAAGCTATCTGTATAGATTTATCTTTAAATATATGTACATATATATAACTGTGGATATGATTCTCCATTTTAAAACTCATGCTACTATGAGTATTTTGTAACTATTATTATTATTATTATTATTATTATTATTATTATTATTATTATTATTATTATTATTATTATTATTATTATTATATTCTGTAAGAAGTTTCTCAGAATAACAACTACCATTATGAATTATTTCCATATGCAATAATGACGACGATTTTATTAGAGCACTTACATATATTTCACTTGTATTTAAATATCTCCCTTCTAGCTAACAAGTCCATCACATTTTTCCACACCCTTATTTAATAACTCTATTTAAAATAACGTCTTTCACATTCTCTTTCCCATGTTTTCATATTTCCACTGGAATCAATGGACGGAATGATTCTATAGTTTACTGTTGGGCATAGAAAATAAAGCCTATTCATCCATAGGTATATATCTCTGAGGGGGAATGAATGGATTCCTTATTAAAAAGAAAATTCCCATTTTAATGACGAACCGTTTGAATGCGAACGAAACAAGAGCATGAATATCAGCTTGTTGACGAATGGGGGGAGAACGGGAATGGGGATTTCTTAAATCCTGTAACTGGGATATCGTATCTAGGCCACAGGCCAAACGAGGGGATCTGTGAGGCCATTCAGCGATGAGAATGATGTTGAGACAATTGTTAGACGAGGGTGGAAAGTAAGATGGACGGAAGGCAATATGAACGGAGATATAATAGAAAGAGAATATGAACGGAGATACGGCAAAAGGAATGAAAGGGGTTGCAGCCAGGGGCCTAAGGAAGGGACGCCGCAAAGAACCTTAAGTAATGCCTGCAGTGCACCGCATGAGTTGCAATGACGGCACTATTCTCCCACGAGGCAACAGATATGTAGGCAGGGAAGCGAAAAGAATGAACCGTCCACAGAAATACCAAAACAAAAGAGTATTGATATAAGAATGAAAGATAAAACTGAACAGAAGGAATCCCCCCAAACACACACAACAAACACACACACACACACACACGATGGCTATGCATGAAATTGGAAACAAAAATAACGCGGCAGTAGAAACTGAAAAATACACAAAAGCCATTACATCCGAAGTACAGGACCCTACCTGCCTGAAAGAACGCCGCCGGCGATGCTAAGGCTTGCAACAAACGGAAATTATATATACACGAACGCAAGGCATCCTGAAAAAATGACCAATCACCGATGTTTGAAAGTAAGTGGGCGACCTAGAAAACGAGAATAGCCATAATTTTCAGACAGCAAAATCTGTCATCAATAATGTATGGACCCAAAGAGTTTTATTTAACTTTTATTTAACAAAATATAAAAAACCCTGAAATTAATCGAATTACAAAGCAAAAGAGAGAAAGAAAAGGGACGATATTGACGCCCAACCACCATCAGATACAGACCAATTAAACGCTCAAACTCAGCCAATGGATGATTTCGAACAGCAAAAAAAAAAGAAAAAAAAAAAAAAGTGGCAGTTCTTACGCCGGAGGGGAAGTGAGCGAGAGCCTAGGCATAAGGTAATGAATTGCGTATTTCAGTATCCGGGATGTGCTTTTGCGTGAAGTTGCGCCCCTGCCCGGCTGTTTGCTTTCAACTCCTGCATATTGACCGGGAGAATCTAATGAATTTGACGAAACGCTTTCGGCAAACACTGGGAGATGCCTAGTTCTCGGAACTGCACTTTTCATCTCGTCTGAGCTTCATTAAACGATTCAGAAGACCCTTCCAATACTCTGAATGCGTATCTGGGCGTAAAAAGATATAATTCACTGAGACGCTAATAAATTAATTCGTTGGAAGACGACCAACAGACGTTTGAAGAAGGGACCGCTAATAAACAAGACGCAAAGAAAACGAGGAGTCTTCGCTTTACGGGGATTGGTGAGGGAGGGGGACTACGAAAAACTGCGAGTGTCGTTTAACTGGTGCAATGTTGACGTTTGGTAAATATTAGTCGGGCGGAAGCTTTGGAAGCAATCGGCTGGAGATGAGAATGGGGCTGAGAAAATGGGGAAAAACTAAGAAGGTGGAAAGGAGAAGGTGGTGGTGAGAGAGAGAGAGAGAGAGAGAGAGAGAGAGAGAGAAAGAGGCAGTCATGCTGTTTGAATGAGTGACGATAAGAAAAAATAATAGTCCTGCCTATATAAATCGTATATATATATATATATATATATATATATATATATATATATATATATATATATATATATATATATATATATATATATATTTATATTTATATGTGTGTATTTATAAATATGTATACACATATATATATATATATATATATATATATTTGTAAATGAATACATAAAACATCACATTTAAGGCAAATACGTTTTGGAATAAAATAATGCGACTCTTCTGTAAACTGGTGATGTTATCGCAAAGTAATATCATCATACTTCTACTATTTAACATTATACTCTCTCTCTCTCTCTCTCTCTCTCTCTCTCTCTCTCTCTCTCTCTCTCTCTCTCTCTCTCTCTCTCTCTCTCTCTCTCTCTCCATTTAATACATATTTCATCAGTTTATTTTACCTGAAGAATGTGCTCTCTCTCTCAAAAGACTGAGTTGGCCACTGAACTTACCGCAAAGCTCTCTCTCTCTCTCTCTCTCTCTCTCTCTCTCTCTCTCTCTCTCTCTCTCTCTCTCTCTCTCTCTCTCTGCGAGAATGCTAGCTTAACTCCTTCCAAAGCTTGTCTTAAAAATTTCGCGTAACAAATTAAACGTAAACTAACTCACACACCAAGGCAATTTAAGATGTCATTTGTACGGTATCTAGGCTTCACTTCTGCAATGAAACTTTAGTCTTCTAAGATATGGGATCCCGCCTAGCTGCAGAGTAAGATAAGAAACGAATCTGTTCTTACGAACTGTTATTATTATTATTATTATTATTATTATTATTATTATTATTATTATTATTATTATTATTATTATTATTCAGAAGTTGAACCTTTTCATATGGAACAAGCCCACCATAGGGGCCACTGATCTGAAATTCACGCTTCCAGAGATTATTATTATTATTATAATTATTATTATCATATTATTATTCAGAAGTTGAACCTTTTCATATGGAACAAGCCCACCATAGGGGCCACCGATCTGAAATTCAAGCTTCTTGAGATTATTATTATTATTATTATTATTATTATTATTATTATTATTATTATTATTATTATTATTATTATTATTATTACTCAGAAGATGAACCCAATTCATGAGAAACAAGCCCACCAAAGGGCCCACTGACTTGAAAATCAACCTTCCAAAGAATATGGTGTTCATTCGAAAGAAGTAACGGAAGGTAATGGGAAATACAGAGAGAGAGATCAGTTATTAGAAAAACAGATAAATTACATAAATATAAATATATAAATAAATAAATAAATAAAGATGTAAGTAAATTATTAAAATACAAAGAAAGCTGTTTGAACTCCTGAAGTTCCAATTGCACTACATCCTCAGTAGGGAGACTGTTCCACAGTCCAACGGTGTGAGGAATAAAGGACCTCTGGAACTGTGAAGTTCGACCAAATCTGGCTGCTCTTGGCAAGAAAATGGGGTCAGAGATCAACAGTGAATAACGTGAGCAGTCTTCCCTACATTCCTAGCAGAGAGTCGATGTTTCCTCATTCAAATTCGTTTGTTTTTGTGAATAATCTCACTTTCTTTCTTTCTCTTGGTTGCCTGAGAATTCCTATTTACATGTTCTGTGCTATACGTTGAAATGTCGGTCCTTCATGATCAGAACGGGCCCCATTATTGAAATGTGATAATTTAGTGGCCAAGTCTCACCATAAGGCAAATTACCCGTAAAATCAGCTTAAAGATTTTCTCCTTCATTAGCCTTGTCCTTGTTATTTCATATGGTAAACATTCCGGGATAATAGCTTTAAAAGACAGATAGACATACCACACACACACACACACACACACACACACACACACACATATATATATATATATATATATATATATATATATATATATATATATATATATATATATATATATATATTACGTCATTCGAGCTAAAACTCCAGTTGGTTTAGGTAAACCAAAAAAACCCGATTGTTTACATTTGTCGAACCAAGTTCAAATTATGAAATAAAAAAATGATAACCCATTGTAACTCTGCAGTTGAAAATTACCAACAGCTCTCATCTTTGTCCACGAACTCCCCATCAACAAATATACGCATAATAAATACTAAATAAGAATACGAAATGTGATATACGGACTTACGAAACATATAGAACACAGTCTCAGTTTCAAGTGGGCCCTACATCAAACGTTTGCGTTTCTTTAACCGTTACTTGGGCGACGAAATTCCAACCTAGCAACTATACGTTCCCTAGCATCGAACTCCGCTAAAGAGAGAAATAAACAAGTAAAAAATAGGCCGAAGTTTCTTCGGCGCAATCGAATTTTCTGTCCGATGGTGGCCTATGTTGTTGGTACCGCTGTCAGAAGTACGGTTATGGCTAACTTTAACCTGAAATAAAATAAAAACTACTGAGGCTAGAGGGCTGCAATTTGGTATGTTTGATGTCTAGAGGGTGGATGATCAACCTACAAATTTGCAGCCCTCTAGCCTCCTCAGTAGTTTTTATGATCTGACTGGGGACGGACAGACAAAGCCGGCAAGTTAGTTTTCTTTTACAGAAAACTAAAAATCGGGGAGAGAGAGAGAGAGAGAGAGAGAGAGAGAGAGAGAGAGAGAGAGAGAGAGAGAGAGAGAGGCAAAGTCAAAGAGTGAGAGGTCGAGTTGCGCATCTCTGTGCCCAAGGCTAGGCACTGACCCAGCTACGGAAGCTCCTTTGAATTAAGTGTCTTTCATTATTCTCCCGCTTTCTCTCATATTTCTCCAGGGGAGAAAAATGAGTAAGTCCATTGTAGTCGAGATATTCTTCATTTTCCTACAAAAGGAAGGAAAAAGTGACAATGACGAGTATATAATTGCGTGCATATATATATATATATATATATATATATATATATATATATATATATATATATATATATATATAAATACACACACACACACACACATATATATATATATATATATATATATATATATATATATATATATATATATATATAACTCGAATAACGTGACCTCATTTAAACCGCACGATGGTGACAGTAAGTCTTTGAAAGCTTGTAATTTCTGAGAATAAAATCTTCGTTAGATACCATCCTATATATATATATATATATATATATATATATATATATATATATATATATATATATATATATATATATATATATATATATATATATATTATATGATTTATAATATACAATATATATATTGTATATACTCGTATAGGCATATATATACTGAATACGAATTCAGCGTAACGCCAGAATTTTAGCTGATACCTACACCCACTAACGGGGATATAATCAGCTGTTTATTATAAATAAGTAACAGACGCCATCTTGATTTATTACAGTATTAGAATAAAAAAAAATATTTAATGAACCTAACAAAATACAATTACTAACAAAGAGCAAGAAACTCTAAACGATTAAACAGCAAGGAAAGTTAACCACCGATGGCTATAAACAAAGGGTGAATTGGGAGATGAAATAGAAGGATATATTCTAAACCACGATGGCTATAAACATTTGCTATAAACAAAGGGTGAATTGGGAGAGGAAAACAGGATATATTCCAACCAACGATGGCTATAAACAAAGGGTGAATTGGGAGAGGAAAACAGGATACAGTGAACAAGGATCACTGGCAAAGTTGAAAATATAACGGATTAGAGTGAGAAACGGGAGTGAAATCACAGCAATGGATGGAAGGGTGCAGAAGGAGATCAAGTTCACATGTGAGTAATATGAAGCTGTCCATCCACTCGTACACGAGTTTTGTCGTTAAATTCGTATTTTTACCTGTGAGAAGTCTCTCTCTCTCTCTCTCTCTCTCTCTCTCTCTCTCTCTCTCTCTCTCTCTCTCTCTCTCTCTCTCTCCATTTTTAGTCGGAATATTTTTGATAAACTTGAATCATAAATATTATTTATGTAGGTGTAAGTGTGCATAAGTATTTTTACCACTACACCAGTGTATATAAATAGTTCACCTGAGAAAGCAAAGGTTCACTTTCATTTAAGTGGAGCAATGATACATGAGTAATAAGCACATGATATAATGAGTGAAAAATAAAAAATTCAGAAATTAAAAAAATTACTTATAAAGAGATTCAAGTACTCAATTCGCTGTCAAATCTTCCGTACTTTCTCGATTACTTTACTCCCTCTCTTTTATCTCCTGCTGCTTTCTCTTTCGTCCCTTTGACTAAAACTGATAGGATCACCTTTGTGCCAGCCCCATCGGTCTTTTGATGAAAGACTTTGTTTCGTAAAATTTGAAGTACCAACGAGGCAAATTAAAAAAAAAATATTCAACCACTCTCATACACTTGCGAGGTACACTTACATCTAGCTAAATCTTATTTGTTATGATTCAAGTATATAAGAAAAATATTCTGACCAAAAAATGGAGAGAGAGAGAGAGAGAGAGAGAGAGAGAGAGAGAGAGAGAGAGAGAGAGAGAGAGAGAGAGAAATTCTCATATGCAAAAATGTTATTTTAACAATAAATTATCATACAACCTATCATGGACAAAACAAAAGTCAACATCAATTCAAGATGTTAATATCATCATTGCTTATGTAAAGTTCAAGCGAAGATGCAATGCATTACTACCCTAATACTATTCTTCTTGCATTTTAATACATTTTTATCTATTTATTAATTCATTAATTTATTTTTTTCTTTGTTAATAAGCGAGATCTCTTCTTTCTGTATCTCCCTTTACCTCATCTTACTTCTTCCTAATGAACACCATGAGTTTCTTTGGGAGCTTGAATTTTAAGTCAGTGGCCCCTTTGGTGGGCTTGTTCTATGTGAATAGGGTTCATCTTCTGATTAATAATAATAATAATAATAATAATAATAATAATAATAATAATAATAATAATAATAATAATAATAATAATAATAAAAACACGCGCATGCACACACACACGGAAAAAAAAGAATCCCTCTCAATCTGGAAGGTGGAATTTATCCGTACCTGTGTTCCCTCGAATCCGAACACAAACAGGACTCGAAAGAGGCTCTCATAAACACACACGTTTGATCCGTCTGTCCACGGCGAGAAAAACTAGGCAATTTCTAATCCTCGATAAACAAGACGGCCTTGGTGTGTAATACATCTTTCTAAGGCCGTAGCACGCATCCTCCTTCGGACGTCCATACACACACATCTCGAAAAGTGGGGAGGGGGGGGGAATGGAAGAGAGCCCTGGAAAGATGCTCAAGAAAGATACAAAACTCGAAGACGGCCACGGACCACCACTTGAGATCACACAAGGAGGAGGAGGAGGAGGAGGAGGAGGAGGAGGAGGAGGAGAGGTAGCAGAAGAAGATAACGGAATAACGTGACCATGAATATGAAAGGTGACATTTGAGGAATCTTTATCGACGGGAACAATATTCCCTAAAAGTGGTGTTTGGAGGAAAGGTATCCTTTTTCTGTTTTCTCCCGTTGCTAAGGCAACAGGTAGGGAGTTCCGTATTTCTTCTTTTTTATTTGGTAAAACAACTAAAGGCAATATGTTATGCAACAGGTTAGAAAGCCGTACGTTGCTGAAAGCAGGAATATATGGTGTTTCAGAAACAAGCATTTCAAGAAGTAATTGGAATTGTTAATCTTTAGACTTCATGATTGCAATCTTAAGCTCGGGGTGTGAATTTTCTACCACACTTCTACTTTGATTTTTATATATACAGTGCATAGCGCAACTCTCTCTCTCACTCTCTCTCGATTTTTTATATACAGTGCATAGCGCATCTCTCTCTCTCTCTCTCTCTCTCTCTCTCTCTCTCTCTCTCTCTCTCTCTCTCTCAAGCGCGTAAGCCAGAAAAAATGTTATACTGGATGTACGCAGAAGCGCACACGGACAAATACACACACGTGTGTGTGTATATATATATATACATATATATATATACACATATATATATATACTGTGTATATATATATTTTATTTATATATATATATATATATATATATATATATATTATATATATATATATATATATATATATATATATATATATATATATATATTTCTCAATACCTTCTCCTCACTGTTTCCTATGCCAATCCTTTCACTTCCTCGCATTATCTTCCCTCCTTCCTTCCTTCCCTCTCGCCCTAACGGGGTATAGAACCCCTCCCCCCACAACCTCCCCAGCCCCATACATACCAATGTCATTAAAGCCAATAAGTTTCCCATACCGGATCAGCTTTCATGGCCTCAAACCAAGAAAGGAGAGAGAGAGAGAGAGAGAGAGAGAGAGAGAGAGAGAGAGAGAGAGAGAGAGAGAGAGAGAGAAGGGGTTATACGCGGAAGAATAAGTGGCTGAGTAATGGGAGGGGGGGATAGGGAAGGGTGGTGTATTAGTTACTAAGGCAAGAGATACGAACGCTTCTGTTGTTTGAGCCTTAAATACCATCTGACGAAATTTATTTCTTTTTTTAGTTTTCTGTCGGCCCTCAGATCTTAAAAACTGCTGAGGCTAGAGGGCTGCAAATTGGTATGTTGATCATCCACCCTCCAATCATCGAACAAACCAAATTGCAGCCCTTTAGCCTCCGTAGTTTTTATTCTATTCAAGGTTAATTTAGCCATAATCATTCTTCTGGCAACGATATAGAACAGGCCACCACGGCCGGCTGAGAGTTTCATGGGCCGCGGCTCATACAGCATTATACCGAGACCACCAAAAAATAGATCTAATTTCGGGGGGTCTTGATTATACGCTGTACAGAAAACTCGATTGTGCCGAAGAAACTTCGGATTTTTTTTTATATATATTTCTTCTCGCTGGATAGATCAAATGAATTGGTAATCTTAGTTTAACCTTAGTTTAACAAGTATGCCCATAGGTAGCCCAATTCCGTATTTACTAAAAAATAAAATAAATCAATAAAAAGACAAATAACTGAATAAAAAAAGATAAAATCTCTAAACTAAAAAGTATTTTCATTTAAACACAGTCCATTAACACTCACGTTTGAAGCTTTTAATTCCTCTGTAATAAAAACTTTTGAAAAAGGCCGGTGGAGGCTGAAACATTATAGCAACGCATAATTAATGCGTTGCTATACAGTTTTAGTAACATGCAGTGGCTTAGTAGCTGATACATACATACATATATGTATATGTATGCATGTATGTGTGTATATACATATATATATTCTATATATATATATAATATAGATAATATATATATATATATGTATGTATAATTCCATTCATATATATTATTATATATATATTATATATATGTATATATATACATACATATACATAATCAGACCATTTAAAAGCCATTAACGACATTTCGTTCCTCTCATAACATATACAAGAGTAGGCTACGCACACGGAAAGTTAGGACCAGGCCAATGAGAGAAAAGTCTGCGGACAATCCGCCCCACATTTCATTAAGCTCATTTCCCTTCACCAAACGAGACCCAGAGATGTTTCCCATTACCGAGTCGGAGAACACACTAATTACTTTTCACGTGCACCTCATTATTCTCTGTAAATATGCAGTAGTATACCAAAAATGAGAGAGAGAGAGAGAGAGAGAGAGAGAGAGAGAGAGAGAGGGGGTCAGGAGGAGGGGTCATACGTCTATCCAGATTTAGCACTCCCAAGATTTCGGGTCGGAATTCACCTATTTCTAAGAGAAGACTTGTCATTAAGCAAGCAGAAATAATCTCTGTCAGCAGAAGTACAAAGCCATGCCGGTACACAAATACACATGTACTGCTCATTCTTACAACATCCCACCAATCTCCATATAAATGAATGGATATTCAATCAACTAAATTTATTTATTAAAAATGTACAACCATTTCCGTAAGTATGAATATGTAATCCGCCTTCTATCACTATTATGTAGCTATGCTAGTCGTAAAAAGGAAATTTTCTCATTATTTCCAGTTCAAAATTATTAGTTCAATTCTTATGCAAAAGGAAAACCAATTACGCAAAATGAAAACCATTTTTACCAGCAAAAATCCAATATATATAAATGCGGTTCTAGATGCAAATAAATATAGTCATTACCTCCCTAAAAAAAAGTACGTTAACGGCTGAATAGAGAGAGAGAGAGAGAGAGAGAGAGAGAGAGAGAGAGAGAGAGAGGCATAGCAGCATGCCATGAAACGTATTTTTAAAGGATTACCGAATTTCTAAAAATACAGAACAAGAGAGAGAGAGAGAGAGAGAGAGAGAGAGAGAGAGAGAGAGAGAGAGAGAGAGAGAGAGAGAGAAGATAAAATGGGAGAGATCGAAATAGGAAGAGAAGGAGAAAAACAAATAAGGGAAACAAAAGGTTTACATTTCAATATCACAGACCCACTGAGAAGCCGTCTGGGATGAAAGGAACAATATTGCGCGAAACGAATGGAAGTCAGCGAATACCAAATAAAGTTGTGCAATTAAACAGTTACAAATATGAAAGGGGAGAGATGGAATAGGATAAATGAGAGAATTATTAATATTATATAGCAGGCAAATATAATCTGTTTGAAGACCTATATGTATGTAATACTTCCCCCTCGGTTGGTAAACTTTCTATTTTGTGTGTGTGAGAGAGAGAGAGAGAGAGAGAGAGAGAGAGAGAGAGAGAGAGAGAGAGAGAGAGAATGTTTGAAGACCTACATGTAAAAATGCTTCCCATCAGTTTTTGGTAAACTTTCTATTTTGAGAGAGAGAGAGAGAGAGAGAGAGAGAGAGAGAGAGAGACTCACACAAAGAAAAGAACTATTTATAATAAGCACATTTAAAGGGATTAACGAGGTGTTCTCAAGATATACGAGTCTCCGTAGCTTATTTTTATGCGTGTAATTAAATGAGGGGTTTTAAAAACAATGTTTGCTTTGATTACCAAACAGTTTTTTTTTTTACAATTTCTCGGCGTTACGCAAGAAGGCAGTCTCTTTGTGTGTGTGTGTGTGTGTATGTATATATATATATATATATATATATATATATATATATATATATATATATATATATATATATATATATATATATAATTTTCTAACATACGCCTTCTTCCTAATTGAATGGGGTGAACAAAAAGGGTAGTAGAACATTCTGGTTTCTTAGCATGTTTTCAAGAATGACGCTGCTAGCCCCACACCCCTCATTCTTGATACCAGCAGATGCTGGTATCCACTTACACCAACGCAGACTTGTCAGCGATAGACTGGAAACGACCCCAGTCCCAATATTCACTAACTAGAGCGCTGTGCCACTCACCCACCGAACCCGGTATTCATATATATAATTGTAACCTCCAAAGAACCTTTGTGGAATTCCAGCGAATAATCCTTAGCCACGCAGATCGTTGAGGGTACCTCACTGCATCTGATTATCATATTCGAATCAATGAATGTCCCTTGCTGTACCTAACTCGGGTTCGAGAGCCATGGGATTAGGTGCTTGAAGCAAAAGAGTTGTGAATATATATATATATATATATATATATATATATATATATATATATATATATATATATATATATAGAGAGAGAGAGAGAGAGAGAGAGAGAGAGAGAGAGAGAGAGAGAGAGAGAGAGTGGGGGGATTCTGTAAGTCTTTCACGCTAATCTTGAAGCAAAAGACGGAGAACTAAGCAATGTTAAGATTACATAACCACTTACTAACAAAACAAAACAGACGTAAATATGCCAAAGTATAATCAACAAACGAAATGTGGATAAAAAAAAGAAACATAAATATACATAGTGTTAAACCCCCAAAATATGTAAATAAAAAAAAAAAGCTGAGTAAACAGACTGAGTGGAAATGAAGATTATTTTCTTTAACAAACAAGCAAAATGCGCCTAAGTTTCTTCCTCGCAATCGAGTTTTCTGTACAGCGTATAATCAAGGCCACCGAAAATAGATCTATCTTTCGCTGGTCTCGGTATAATGCTGTATGAGCCGCGGCCCATGAAACTTTAACCACGACTGGGTGGTGGCCTATCCTATATCGTTGTCAGAAGCACCATTATGGCTATTTTTAACCTTAAATAAAATCAAAACTACTGAGGCTAGAGGGCTGCAATTTGGTATGTTTGATGATTGGAGGGTGAATGATCAACATACCAATTTGAAGCCCTCTAGCCTCGGCAGTTTTTAAGATCTGAGGGCGGACAGAGAAAGCGCGGACAGAATAAAGTAAGGACGGACAGACAAAGCCGGCATAATAGTTTTCTTGTACAGAAAACTAAAGCCGCCTTTCTCTTAAAGTCCTTTTACCCTGGAGATGAGGACAGACGCCGCCCATAATGGAGGAGTTTCGCGTTAATCCCTTGGAGAAGGATCGCCCATTCAGGCAAAGTAATGTGCTCTCTAAACTTGAAACTCCCCGTTTGCGTCCGAGTAAATGGCCCTGTCTCTTAATTATTTTCTCCTCCTTAGCGGCTGGAACCCTATAAGGGGATACGCTGACGTTAAAAAAAACAAGAACAAAAATAAAACAATGGTGAGAGTGAGTTTTTTTATTTTGTACTTTAAACATCCGGAGCGTAAAATTATGCGTGCAATGTAGTACAAAATATAGTTAAAAGACATTACGAATATATAAAGAATCTTTCTGTGTCATTTTTGTTATTTTGTTAGTTTTGCCCGTGTCCCCTGCAATTATCAATTCACTGTTATTTTTTTGTATAATGAATTTAATTCTTACCCTCTCTCTCTCTCTCTCTCTCTCTCTCTCTCTCTCTCTCTCTCTCTCTCTCTCTCACACACACACACACACACACATCAGGCGATTAGTTCTTTACATAACAATCTCTCTCACATATCAGGCGATAAGTTCTTTTAATAAAAATCACAAACCATAAAATGCATGGAACATATCGCTACATTTAAATGTCTAAGGTTCTATTTTCTCAGTTAATCCTTCTTAAATTTTCCCACAAATCTTCAGAAATACTAAAACTGTAAAACTTCGCCAACTTTCCAAACGTATGTTGGGAGTAAACTCGTCTTTAATGGAAATAAAATAGTACATACTAATGTTATACATAATGAGAAACCCTTACCCCCACCTCCCCACCCCTAAAACCCCCACTCTCTCTCTCTCTCTCTCTCTCTCTCTCTCTCTCTCTCTCTCTAACGTCAACAAGGAAAATACTTCAAATAATGGGGGTATTTCGAATGTACCCAATTCTCTCTTCATTAACCTTCAATCTCACGAAGCGTCAGGTAGGAATTACAGTCCATCGTCGGGTAAGCGACTCTGCACATTACAACCAAGCGTAATTTACTGTTTTTTTTTTACTTCATTCAACTTCGTAATTACGGCGAATAATGGAAATATTATAATGGGTATAATTAACACAGTCAAAAAGCATTACGTAGACTGTTCCAACAGAACATGGAAGAAATATGTACGGTATGTTTGTTCGAACAGAGAGAGAGAGAGAGAGAGAGAGAGAGAGAGAGAGAGAGAGAGAGAGAGAGAGAGAGAGAGAGAGAGAGAGAGAGCACATAACATACTTTATATAAATATATATATATACATATATATATATATATATATATATATATATATATATATATATATATATATATATATATATATATATATATATATATATATATATATATAATGCAGTAATATGTACAAACACTATATATATATATATATATATATATATATATATATATATATATATATATATATATATATATATATATATATATACCCTGATGTACCCTTTTACTTACACTAGACTTTCTACACCTCTTTATACTGTATATCCAAATTTATTCTCATTTCTAATCTTTTTACGCCACGCATATTATGGAAAATTCATCTCCAAATCTTGCGCTTTGTCTTTCATTTGCACTCTCCATCCATAAAGAATTGCACAAACACTCCCATCCTTCCCTTTTCCTATTAATTTATGAATCAGTTACTTTCTTCTTTTACTTTTCTGTAAAAAGAAAACTATTGTGCCGGCTTTGTCTGTCCGTCCGCCCTAAGGTCTTCAAAACTACTGAGGCTAGAGGGCTGCAAATTGGTATGTTGATCATCCACCCTACAATCATCAAACATACCAAATTGCAGCCCTCTAGCCTCAGTAGTTTTTATTTTATATAAGGTTAAAGTTAGCCATAATCGTGCTAAAGGCAACGATATAGGACAGGCTCATACAGCATTATACCGAGACCACCGAAAGACAGATCTGTCTTCGGTGGCCTTCATTATACGCTGTACAAAAAACTCGATTGCGCCGAAGAAACTTCGGGGCATTTTATACTTTTTTAATAAGTGAGATCTCTTCTTTCTGTATTTCCCTTTACCTTCTGTTACTTCTTTCTAATGAACACCTTAATATTCTTTTTGTAGCTTGAATTTCAAGTGAGTAGCTCCTGTGGTGGGCTTGTTCCATATGAATAGGGTTCATCTTCTGAATAATAATAATAATAATAATATAATAATAATAATAATAATAATAATAATAATAATAATAATAATAATAATAAAAATAAAGTCTCTCAGTATTCACTCCTTCATTTTCATGGTTTCCATTTACCCTCATACCTTTAGTTTTATAATCATCCTCAACTTTCGACCCTCGCAAACTAATTTAAATCCTGTCATTAATTCCTGTAGTTTCTCCTCACTTTCCCAAATCAGTGGTGTCTAACATCTCACTGTAGTCCATCTATAAATAATATTTCGTCAGTCCCATTATATATAGATAGATGTACGGATATTGTCTATAACTGTATACGCACAATTAAATAGTATATATATATATATATATATATATATATATATATATATATATATATATATATTTATATATATATATATATACATACATACATATATACACATACACATATATACATATATATGTATATATAAGTATACACATGAGATAACGCATAAAGAAACTTAGCACCTTCATCCCATTGGAAACCAAAGTGAAAATTTTCAAGAGATTTCCCATGCTTCTAACTACAAAGTCTTTTGTAACCTATGTATCTCGATTTTTTTTCTTTATGTTATTAACTGTAATTGCTAGAGTTCCAATAATTCAGGATATTCTACATTTTCCTTTTTTTTCTGCTCGAGTGATTTATATGGCGTCGCAACACTCTTCACTGATTTCCCGGATCACAAAGAAAAAAATCAACTACCGTACCTTTCCTATCGTCTTTGACAGATATAATAGATAGACGATAGAACTTAGGCCAAAGGCCTAGCGCTGGGACCGACGAGGTTATTCAGGGCTGAAATAAAAATTGACAGTAAGAAGGTATGAAAGGTGTAACAGGAGGAAAACCTCGCAGTTGCATCATGAGTCAATTGTTAGAGAGGATGGAAAGTAAGATGGATGTCTCTGACAACAAGTTCAAGCAACTGGTTCTATGTAGTTTCGTTGAGTGCCAACACAACGAGGACTGAAATAAAAAATTAAACAGGATTTATATCTATATATATACATATTTACTGTATATATATATACAGTATATATATATATATATATACTGTATATATATATATAATGTGTATATATATACATATATATCATATATATACACATAAACATTATATGTGAATGTACAGTATATATATTATATATATAATATATATACATATATATACACATATATGCTCACATTGGACCTGTAAACAAATACAAAAATAGCAAGAAAACGAAAACCTATCACTTAAAAAAAAAAGCATCGTTATCGACAAAAAAAAAAAGAAGAATCGCTGAACCACAAACAAAAAATAAAAACCTCAGGCAGGCCACCAACAAATAACAACCGACGCTGCTTCTCCCGCTGCACACAACACTCCAAATAAATCCCCCGGGGGAAAAAGAAAGACAAGACCTGAATAAATAAATCCCCTGGGGGGGAAAAGAAAGAAAAGACTTGAATCCGCCGAGGGGGAAACACCAACCTGTCTATCATCTCCACATCAGGCAATTAGTGCAAACACTCCCCGGGGGAAGAAAGGGGGTGGGGACGAGCCCCTTCCCATAGCCAGCCCCTCTCATCCACTTCCCAACTCCCAACCCCCTCCCCGCTCTAGGCAACCCCCAATTCTTCCCCTCTATTTCTTCCAGCCTTATTTTCCTTCTGGTCCCTTACCGCCTCCTCCTCCTCCTCCTCCTTCTCCTCCTCCTCCTCCTCCTTTTTCTTCTTCTTCTTGATTTCTTGACTAGAACTCTCGTTCTTTGTTGGTTATTTCTTCTGGTCACTTTTGAAGGTTTGTCAACAATTTGAAAAGAAATATTTCGTATTTACTTATATTTTCTTTCATTATTATTATTATCATTATTATTATTATTATTATTATTATTATTATTATTATTATTATTATTATTATTATTAAAATAAGTTTTACCAGACCATTCCAATTCATTTTTTTCACTTCTGTTATTATCCCAGTATATTTGGTTATCTTATGATTACGCTCAGCTCTCTCTCTCTCTCTCGTCGCGAAGGATTTGATCATTTGTGTGAACATCCTTCAATCAAAGAGGTTCAACTATGGGATGCATAGACGGAAGGGAGAAAAGAAGAATGTTAGAATATTGGCTGATGATGTAAAGGGTAATAACGAGAGAAAGTAAAATGTAAATAAAGGCATATATATATATATATATATATATATATATATATATATATATATATATATATATATATATATATATGAATGAATTTTTATCACATCTCCGTGATTCATATACAAGCATCAAGCTACAAACGTCCTTTAATATCCAATTCGCTCTACCTCGGAAATAATACATTTTCATATATGTTACCCGAAGGGGAATTTTTTAGCTGATAATAAGTTTGTCGTCTCTTGTTGGCTGTGTGGTTAAATTCGCGTCACTGTAGTCCTGAGTTCTTGTCTTCGGTGGTTCGAGCCCACGAGACGACTAACTTATTATCAACTAAAAAATTCCCCTTCGGGTAACATATATGAAAATATATTATTTCCCAGGTAGAGCGAATTGATATTAAAGGACGCTTGTAGCTTAATGCTTATATATATATATATATATATATATATATATATATATATATATATATATATATATATATATATATATATATATATATATATAAATATATATATATATATATATATATATATATATATATATATATATATATATATATATATATATATATATATAATTACTCTCCACGTGGCAACATCCAATCTCTTCTACCCGTAATTATGAGGACGACGGCACGAATAACACTTGAGGCCAACAGAGAAGGGACTCGCATGCAAAATTACGAATAAATAACGAACAAATAAAGCAAAAAGGGGGCCCTAATCGAGGCCGAGCAACGTTGCCTATTACCATGTAAATTCACAGCACACAGTCCCCCGCCTCCCCCCTTCTTTGTCAAACTTTTGCCCCTCTTAACGAACTCGCGGAAATTGCAGAGGCTGCCGAGTGGCCAAAATGTATTAATAATTACAAAATGCGACGAAGTTTCTTCGGGCCAATCGGGTTTTCTGTACAGACGCTACAGCGTATAATCAAGGCCACCGAAAACAGATCTATCTTTCGGTGGTCTCGCTAGAGGGATGCAGTTTGGTAAGTTTGATGATTGGAGGTTGGATGATCAACACACCCATTTGCAGCCTTCTAGCCTCAGTAGTTTTTAAGATCTGAGGACGTACAGAAAAAGTGCGGACAGAATAAAGTGCGGACAGCAAAAGTGCGGACAGAAAAAAGTGCGGACAGACAAAGCCGGCACAATAGTTGTCTTTTATAGAAAACTAAAAACAGAATGTTCAGCAAATTGCCTTAGAGAATTTCGCGGTGAAAGTAGGTTCGACTGCTCCTGCCAGTCCCCATAACCCCAAAGGGGGAGACGGGTGACCTACAATCAATCAGTTAATCCCCCCGGGGGAAAACAAATACAAACGCTATAACGTCGCAAGGATTATTTTACTAAATGTACAGCATTTTCTTGTGAAATATTAAAAGGCAGGAGTACCAAGCGTCTTCGTGTATTTAATATATCCACCTCATCAAGGGTACAGTACCCTGAAAAAGTACGTATATTAAATACACGAAAGCGTTTGGTACTCCTGCCTTTCAATATTTCCTTCTGGCTCTTGCAGCAGAATAGAATATACAATATATGCCGAAGGCCAAGCACTGGGACCTATGAGGTCAATCAGCGCTGAAAAGGAAACTTTGAGTAAAAAGGTTTGAAAAGTATAACAGAAGGAAAACCTCGCAGTTGCACTATGAATTAATTGTTAGGAGAGGGCGGAAAATAAGATGGAAGGAAGACTAAGAACGGAGGTACAGTAACAAGAATGAAAGGGGCTGCAGCTAGGGGCCGAAGGGACACTGCAAAGAACCTCAAGTCATGCCTACAGTGCACCATGCATGAGGTGCACTGACAGCACTACCCCCTACGGGGAGGATCTTGAAGTAGATATAAACAAAGAATATTAAGAGGCAATTGTGATTAAATCTAGGAAAATACTATATATAATAAACGCTGAACACACTCACAAACCAAAAAATATTATTTTGCCATACCAGTGGACTGAAGGGCAGTAGATTGGGAACGGATCAAGGATCCAGCAAATGTGACCCATGTGAGGCACCCCTCATCCACGGTACCCATTTAAGGTAGTAACCCACTTTATATGCATATATACATATACATAATATATATATATATATATACATACATACATACATACATATATATATATATATATATATATATATATATACATATACATATTGTATATATGAAGCGAGCAAAGGAAACAAGCAACAAAAACAGAGCAAAAAATATATATATATATATATATATATATATATATATATATACACACACAAAGCAAGTAATCGACGGGAACAAGCAATAAAAACAGGGGCAAGAGGCTGACCAGGAGCTTTCAAGAGAATAAGAAGCCGTTCTACAGATAAGTAATTGCTCAGAGAAAGGGTAATTAACAAATGGACCACATAACAGATGACAAAAGAGAGATGCTGCCTAGGCGGAATACAGTCGTAGGTCGACAGGGTGAGTATATTAAATTTTTTTTTCACAAGAGGCAAAAAGATATGGCGACAGGCTCCATCGCGCATGAGATGCAATTATTATTATTATTATTATTATTATTATTATTATTATTATTATTATTATTATTATTATTATTATTATTATTATTCAGGAGAGGAACCATATTCACGTGGAAAAAAGCCCACCAAAAGGGACACTGACTTGAGATTCAAATTCCAAAGAATATTTTGGTGTTCATTGGGAAGATGTAACAGAAGGTGATGGTAAATTCAGAAAGAAGAGATCACTTATCAAAATAGGAAAAAATAAAAAATTAATACAGAACAAATGTAAGTATACAATTAAAATACAATGAGAATTGTATTAGAGTAGCAATGCACTGTATTTTCATTTGAACTTCCAACTGCACGATATCCTCTTCAAGGAGGCTGTTACACAAATCTGCAATCCGCCATCCCCCACCACCCACCTTGCATGGGTGCAATCATGCGTCACAGGCGGAGAGATAAAGTGCAATCACCCCACGGGAGCCGCTTAGGCTGAGTGGTGTAGCTCTCGTCTCGCAGTTGCTAGGTCCAGAATTCTCTCCCCGCCTACTTGCCCACGTGGGAACTCAGCTGTAAATGGATGTCAGTGTCTGCTTAAGTCAAGGTAAAAGGTCATGGGTTATATACCTCACTCCTAAAGCGAGACAAGAAATCTTTGTCCATCTGGCACTTATTCCTAAAGTTAGGAAGAATGTTTATGCATGTGTGTGCATGTATGCTTGTATGCACATGTGTGTATATATGTATATGTATGTATATATATATATATATATATATATATATATATATATATATATATATATATATATATATTTATATATATATACTGTATATATAATTTATATATACTGTATACACACACACACACACACTGAGCATGCACATGCAAACACACATACTCATACAAATTAAGGTAATCTACGCATTAGGACAAATTCCTTTTGGGAAAAAGAATACGAAAACTACGACAAAAGATTTTTGGTGGGAA
>NC_089779.1:16652332-16672332 GCF_040412425.1 Macrobrachium rosenbergii
GGTTTCTTTACGTAACTTTTTTATAATCAAACTAAGAATTATTACATGCAGCAAGGAATGCATATATACATAATAAAGCATTATAACTGAAGTAATATTGGAAAGGGGAAGAAGTATATTAAACGTTCCTTCCATTACAAGTTGATGAGAACCCCTCTCTCTCTCTCTCTCTCTCTCTCTCTCTCTCTCTCTCTCTCCTGAATGTTTGATTCTTCAAGTTGGTGTTATCAATATTCTGACCAAAAAATTCGTAACTCTTTCTCTCTGTCACTTTCTTAAAGTATCCCAGATGATTTACGCGAGCACCGAATTCCTTGAGAACGCAGGGTCGCAGACAGGGGGCGTAATTAAAATTTGGACGGGGGGGGGGGAGAGTTTGGGGGTAAGAGGAGACGGGGTACCAGCAGACGTCACTTGCTCATTTCCGGAAGCTCCCGGGTCGAGAAAGGATACGCAGGTCAGGGGATGGTAGGAGAAATTAATGGGAATCATTCTTGATTTCCTATTAGGATACACACAAAGGGATGACCTTAAGAGAGAGAGAGAGAGAGAGAGAGAGAGAGAGAGAGAGAGAGAGAGAGAGAGAGAGAGGTAAAGTTCTCCTGAAAAGCTACTTCGTACGAAGGGAGAGAGAGAGAGAGAGAGAATTCGAAAGGTAAACTTCTCCTGAAAAAGCTACTTCGTACAGAGAGAGAGAGAGAGAGAGAGAGAGAGAGAGAGAGAATAGTCATATTACATTATGAGGGAAATTTCTCTTTTGGAAAAAACAAACAACAATGGCTACCTAAATATTAAGACAACATGCTATTCATTTCATTTCTCATCAATACTATTTTCGCCAATGTAGTCATTATTCAGATAGTTAATATAACTATCATCTTTATTATAACTATATCCAAATCAGTAAATTTACAGGGACACCATAAAATACAAGGAACACCGTTTACGCCATTATAAGCTTAGCGTACAGCACAGCACAGCACTTCAACGAAATAAAATAAGAACGTGTATAATGAAATAAGCACGTGTATTTTACCACATTCTATTGAAATAAAATGTGGTAAGACACAAGAGCTGAAAACTGGGGTAAACGCGTAAATAAGAAAGAATAAGATGAGAATAAAGGGTAGGCATTTTAAATACTTACATACCTGCTAAGCAAGTACCATACGTATGAATAAACACACTCACCTGCAAAGAAAAAAAAAACAAAAAATTATTATTACTGACAAAAAAGTTTTATTGTATAATTTTAAACACCACAGAAATCCACTGCCCTCACCTCCCCTCAAAAAAAAGTAAAACCCGCAGAAATGAAAAAGTTTAAGCAAACACAAATTAGGTAATGCCACTTTTAAGCATAACAATACAGAGGAAAACATGAATAAATACACTTTCATTGGTACTGATCAAAATTAAAAACAAAGAGAAAATCCTGCTTGTAACCAGCAACTAATAAAAAATTATGATTTTAATAAAAACAAAAAATATGATTTTAACAAAAACTGCAAAAAATATTTTAACAAAAACTCAAAAAATATGATTTTCACAAAAACTTTAAAAAAATATTATTTTAACAAAAACTCCACATAAAATAGAACACGTGAAGTGGCCATTCAACCCACTACAATTTTCTTGAAAGTGAGATACTGTATTGTTGAGACATACAATAAACAAAGGATAGAAGTGCAATAGCTTTCAACTACAATCAGAACTGGAATATCAGATTTACGCGAAAGGCCAAGCGCTTGGACCTACGAGGTCACTCAGCGGTGAAAGAGGATGCTGAGAGCAAATAGGTTTGAAAGGTGTAACAGAAGGAAACCCTCACAGTTTTGTCAGGAGAGGGTGGCAAGTAAGATGGAAGAAAGAATATGAAAGGAGGTGCAGTAAAAGGAATGATAAGGGTTGCAGCTAGGGGCCGAAGGTACGCCGCAGAGAACCTTAAGTAATACCTACAGTGCGCGTGCGTGAGGTGCACTGACGGGCCTACCCCACTACGGGGAAAAGTGCAAATAAATCCCCATATAATATTTATATATTTCTCATCAACGACTCATTCAAATCACAAAACTCATAATCATGAGTCAGTCAACATCAATATTAGCATCGGAGACCAATTTCATCAGGGAGAGGGCCACAGATGATTCAAATATTATGCAAACAAGAAATATAATAAACATATCTATGGATGTGACCATAGAATGCGCGCCGAATTGCTTTCCAAATGAACTGACCTCCGACCTCCAGCTGTCAACAAGGACATGAATAATAAATTTGTTTTGCATGGAGATTTAATGGTTATTAGAATGCTGGTTTGTATGTGCGTCCGTCTGTCAATGCTTTTATTTATAAATTCTACAATAAACGGCTTTTACTTGTAAATAGCACAATGAACGGTTTTCGTTTTTAAATACTATAATGAACGGCTTTAACTTGTAAATTTTACAATTAACGGCTTTTACTTGCATATTCTACAATGAATGGCTTTTATTTGCATATTCTACAATGAACAGCTTTTATTTATAAATTCTACAATGAACAGCTTTATTTGTGAATGCTACAATGACCGAATTTTATCCGTAAATGTTACAATGAACTGCTTTTATTTGTAAATTCTACAATGAAAGGCTTTTACTTGCTAATTCTATCATGAATGGCTTGAACTTGCAAATGCTGCAATGAACAGCTTTTACTTGTAAATCCGACAATGAACGGCTTTTATTTGTAAATGCTACAATGAACGGCATTTATGTACAAATGCTACAGTGAACGGCCTTTATGTGCAAATGCTACAATGAACGGCTTTTATGTGTAAACGCTACAATGAACGGCTTTTATGTGCAAATGCTACAATGAACGGATTTTATGCGCAAATGCTACAATGAACGTCCTTTATTTGCAAATCCTACAATGAATGGCTTTTGTTTGTAAATGCTACATTGAACGGCTTTTATTTGTAAATGCTACAATGAACGGCTTTTGTTTGTAAATGCTACAATGAACGGCTTTTGTTTGTAAATGCTACAATGAACGGCTTTTATGTGCAAATACTACAAAGAAAGGCTTTTATTTGTAAATCCGACAAGAACGGCTTTTATTTGTAAATGCGACAATGAGCAACTTTTGTTTGTAAATGCTACAATGAACTGCTTTTGTTTGTAAATTTAAAAATGAAAATTATTCCTTGGTTTTTAGGTAATTCAAAATTATTTCAATCTCGTCGTGTATGGCTTTGAAAATTACAACTTATTCCCTATTTTAATATTCCCATAGAAGTTTTAAAATTCTGCAATATCATCAATACTTTCTATTTAGAAACTGCAATTATGTCACGATCTCTTTGTTATATACATTCAAAGATTATTTCAATACATGCCTTTTAGGGGGAAACAAATGAACTGTTTGCTCGTTTTGATATTAAAAAAATTGTTCAGTTTTTCTTGTAAATAAAATTAATAACTTTTTTTATAATATCATGCTGGCATGGGTATTCGGCAGTAAATTTCATAACTCTGTTTCTAATGAACTTGAACAGTTATTTGAAAGTGTTCTTACGTATGGATATTTAACCATTTTTCATAACTGTATTTTACTAATTACTTCAAAGAGAACCATAACATTTAACAGCGGTAATGTATCCTTCAGAGTTTAGCTACACCGCAATGCTGCATTCATATAAGCAAAGCTAGACGGCAAAAATGTATCGTAAATGGTAAAAAAAGTCTCCTTAAAATCAAGTATCTTATCTTTACAGAAGGAAACACCGTAGTCTGCAGTCTACAGCAATTCTTCATTATTTTCCTGATAAATACTGCTGCTGCTACTATTGCTACTTCTACTACTGCTGCTACTACTACTACTACTATATATGGTAAAAATATATGGGGAAAAAATCATGAACTCGATTGGGAAAAAACCAGTGGACCAGAGATTACAGAGTATATTTATTACACACACATATATATATATATATATATTATATACAGTATATTATTTATATATCATATATATATATATATATATATATATATATATATATATATTAATATATTAATATATGCATGCACGCATCTATATATGTATGTATATATATGCATGTATGTTTAAGTATATGTGTATGTCTTCGAATGTCTTGATCCTTGGCCTCACTAATTTAATATGCACGGATACGGATCCCCTTCTGGGAAAACCTAGGGCAATTTTATTTAAGCTCACCCCTCTCGAACGAAGTCGTTTAATTAAGCTCTCTCTCTCTCTCTCTCTCTCTCTCTCTCTCTCTCTCTCTCTCTCTCTCTCTCTCTCTCTCTCTCTCTCTCTCTCTCTCTCTTTAAAGTTTTTATTTTTCTCAGCACATTTCATCTACCTATCTAACTACAATCATAGATACATTACATACGTCCATACATAAGCATACACATATATATGTATACAAATTATACAAAAGATAGAACGAACTCTCATACATAAAGACATACACAAATACATAAGCATACATGCATACAGTTGTGTGCATGCATATAATATATATATATATATATATATATATATATATATATATATATATATATATATACACTCGTATATATAGTTATATATATATACACACTCGTATATATAGTTATATATAATATACACACACATACATATATATATATATAATAATATATAGGCCTATATATACACACTAGAGCGAAAAACGCATGGCACGCCCATACGCCCCTGATATTCCTGCACAATATGAAAGCCATTTCCAGGAACATATTATAGGATCAAAGACATCCACCCGGGCGTCATACGAACAACATAGATACAAAATTCATACCAATTTATTGTGTGGTAGATATCGAATTCATTTTCACGCACCAGCTTGATTCAATAACTGCAGGCGAGAGAGAGAGAGAGAGAGAGAGAGAGAGAGAGAGAGAGAGAGAGAGAGAGAGAGAGAGAGAGAGAGAGAAACTTCCGATTGAGGCTTTTAATTTTGAAGTCTTTATTGTTCTTTTGCTTTCACTTCGAAATCTTCTTCGTCCGGGACGATTCTGTGAAATGACTTTATTTGACGCAATCCTGCTTCACTCCACATGAAAATGCAATAAAATGAATGCATACATATGAAGATTTGCAATTGTTATTTCAATCAGCAAAGCGTTCAAAGATCGATCGATCAGTCTCTCTCTCTCTCTCTCTCTCTCTCTCTCTCTCTCTCTCTCTCTCTCTCTCTCGTGCATTTCAGTCATTCATTTTTTCGAGGAGAGAAAAGACTTTTTGAAATGCATTGCTGACATATCAAATCTCTCTCTCTCTCTCTCTCTCTCTCTCTCTCTCTCTCTCTCTCTCTCTCTCTCTCGATACATATAAACGTAATAACTGAAGTAAATGTACGAGAGAGAGAGGGAGAAACTTAATAATTTAGCAATGTATTTCAAAATGTGTTTTCCTCCTTTCAAAACAAGGTGGGGAGAGAGAGAGAGAGAGAGAGAGAGAGAGAGAGAGAGAGAGAGAGAGAGAGAGAGAGAGAGAGAGAGAGAGAGATTTAATCATGTTAGCAATGCATTTCAAAAGTCTTTTCCTCCTTTCAAAAAAAAAAGTAATATAAAAGTAATGACTGAAATGTACAAGAGAGAGAGAGAGAGAGAGAGAGAGAGAGAGAGAGAGAGAGAGAGAGAGAGAGAGAGAATGAAAACTGAATCACGTTAGCAAAGCATTTAAAAGGTTTTTTCTTCCTTCCAAAAAAAAAAAAAAAAAAAAAACGGGTGGATGGAAACATTTAAGATAAGAAAAAAAATCCTCCGTGGATTACCGTAAGACAAAAAGCAAAGCAAGAAACAGAGTAAATGCTGTTGAACGCACACAAATGCACAACAACAAAGAACCTTAAGAGATTACAGAAGAATAGAATATAGAATTTAGGCCAATGGCCAAGCGCTAGGACCCATGAGGTCACTCAAAGAGAAATTGACAGTAAAAGGTTTGAAAGATGTAACAGGAGGAAAACCTCAAAGCAGTTGCACTATGAAACAATTGTTAGGAGAGGGTGGGAAGTAAGATGGGAGAGAGAATATAAAATGCGTACCGCATTTTATATTCTCTCTCCCATCTTACTTCCCACCCTCTCCTAACAATTGTTTCATAGTGCAACTGCTTTGAGGTTTTCCTCCTGTTACATCTTTCAAACCTTTTACTGTACCAGTAAAAGGAACGAAAGGGGCTGCAGCCAAGGACCAAAGGGACGCTGCAAAGAACCTTACGTAATGCCTACAGTGCACCGCGTGAGGTGCACTGATTGTGGATTAGTATCAAAGAAAGGAGGAAAGGAATGAACTATGATTACTTTCTTTTACCACAAATAATAATAATAATAATAATAATAATAATAATAATAATAATAATAACAACAACGTATCAAGGCAAATATTTTTTCTGACAACAATTATGGAATGTTTACGGCTGTTCGAACATATATTTTACTCAAAAACTGGAATATGCCTCCATATATTAAAAACTATAACTTTCAGGGATAAACATTTCATGACTATATTACTATTATTATTATTATTATTATTATTATTATTATTATTATTATTATTATTATTATTATTGTTATTAAAAAATGCTCATACTAGCATGAGTCTTCAAATGGAGAAACAAATCCACAGTTATGTCTATGTACATAAATTTAAAAATCAATCTGTACAGAGAGCTTTCGGGAATCTGTTCGATTTCCCCTTTCAATCGAGGAATCGAACAGATTCCCGAAAGCTATCTGTACAGATCTATCTTTAAATATATGTACATTTACATAACTGTGGATCTGTCTCTCCATTATTATTACTATTATTATTATTATTATTATTATTATTATTATTATTATTATTATTATTATTATTATTATTATTATTATTATTATTCATAGTAGCACAAGTCTTGAAATGGAGAAACAAATCCACAGTTATTTATGGGTACGTACATTTACAAATAAATCTCTACAGAGAGCTTTCCTGAATCTGGGAATCGAACAGATTCCCGGAAGCTCATGGTAGAGATTTATTTGTAAATATACGAGGTATGTTCAATAAGTAATGAGAAAATGTCAGGCGAGACACTAAATATGATTTGATTAAAATACTACTTAGTGGTGAAGTACACATACATATATTCTATAAAATGACAAACTGGCAACTTTCTGAGTGCAGCGGTGAATGTGGTGGAACCAGTCTGATCCTATTTGCCGATCTGTGAACACTTGCAGGGAAACATGGAGCAACGTTACACCATCAAATTTTGTGTTAAACTTAAGAAAACCAAACAAGAAGCTTATGAAATGTTAAAGGAGGCCTATGGGGATGAACAGATGAGCCAAGCAAGTTTCTATCGGTGGTTTAACGGATTTTCTGACGGAAATGAACAGGTTGAGGATGAGCCCAGATCTGGAGCACCGAAAAGTGCACACAAGGAGGAAAACATTGAGGAAGTGCAAAGGTTAGTGATGCAAGACCGTCGAATATCTGTGAGGATGCTATCTGAAGCTGTTGGTATTAGTATTGGCACAGTAGAGACAGTTCTGACCGAAGGTGGAGTGGAGGAGTGGTCAGTGGTGGTTCCACCAGGACAATGCCCCATGCCACAAGTCAACGCTGGTGACCACCTGGATGGCCGACAGGGGAATGAAAGTGGTGAAACACCCACCCTACAGCACTGACCCAGCCACTTGCGAATTCTTCCTGTTCCCACGCATGAAAGACAGCCTCAGGGGAACCAGATTCCAGTCAACAGAGGAGCTGAAAGAGGCATCGGAAAGTTACCTGAAGGGACTACTGAAAAAGGACTTTGAGGAGGTCTTCCAGGATTGGGAGAGACGCATGCAGAAGTGTGTAGCTGCGAGAGGCAATTATTTTGAAGGAGACAAAGTTGTGTAAGCTTATGAAAATAAATAGTGTCTCTTCTGACATTTTCTCATTACTTATTGAGCATACCTCGTACGTACCCATAAATAACTGTGAATTCCTTTCTCCTATTATTATTATTATTGTTATTATTATTATTATTGTTATTATTATTATTATTATTATTATTATTATTATTATTATTACTAAAAGTACAAGTGTGAATTAATCAGCAGAGTTACACAAAAAAACAGCGTGCCATTGTACCTACAATGAGAGAGAGAGAGAGAGAGAGAGAGAGAGAGAGAGAGAGAGAGAGAGAGAGAGAGAGAGAGAGAGAGAGAGAGAGAGAGAGAGCGGTACCGACTCACGGTGCGTCCTCTCCGAAACAATAACAATTACAGACAGAGCTGGAGGGACCATTATTGACGCAACTTGAGATCTACTGTAAACCTCTTCAGATACGTTGGATGGCCTCCGAAATATCTCGTAAGCCGATGGCGAATTGAGTAGCCTACTACGGGTCTATGAGTGTTTTCATGTAGATGTGTATGTGTGTAGCCTATACATATATATATATATATATATATATATATATATATATATATATATATATACATACACATATAATTATATATATATATATATATATATATATTGTATATATATACAGTATATATATACATATATTTATATTATATATATATATATATATATATATATATATATATATATATATATATATATATATATATATATATATATATATATATATATATATATATATATATATATATATAGCATGCAATTAAAGGCTGGACACATCCAACTGATAAATGTGAAGCTTACACTTCTAAATAAGTATAACGAATACAACAATATTTCCAGCGTAAAATCCGACTCTACCTCTAATTGAAGAGATTACGTCTTTTTGTGAGTCATGCACCTACTTTGTTTTTTTTTAAGAAACACTACTAATTCCGTAAAACTTTATTTTCTTCTTTTAGTAGTGTCTCTACTAGTTCCGTAAACTGTTTTTTTTTATTTTTTTTATTTTAAGATTCACTTCTAGGTCCTTGAACCAGAGTTGACTGGTATTGAGAAGCCAGTATCCATGTACACCAGTGAATACTGAATTCTCTTACAAAACCATACTCGGCTAACTTTGTCACTCTGAGTTTTAAAGGCTGATTCACATTGTAACATCACGTCACCGACACATCACGTCACGTCAGAGTACGTGAGAATTTCTTACGTCACGTCACCATCAAGCACACGACATCCACCGTCACATCACGACACGTTTTCTTGGAAAGAATATTTTGACGTGACGTGACGGTGCTTAAGCAAGTTTCTTACCGCTAAAAATGTGAGTCTCTGAGGTTGGGCACGAACTGAACGGGATCGTGATGGATAGCATGAATACAAGGCACGGCTGATTGGACGGTGACGTGACGTGGCGTGATGCGTCGGTGACGTGACGGTATAATGTGAATCAGCCTTTAAGCTTTGTAATCTCAGGACGATAACTCGCAGCCAATAAAAAACTAGAAAAAAAAAACAAGCCAATAAATTCCCCCTGCCCCAAGGGAAAGTTTAAAAGGCTAAAGTTGCTCCGACCAGCACAAGTTTCCCCAGTACGAATATCACCATCGATTAGTTTTCCGAAAGATAATCTGCCTATATTGGCTCATATGTACTTGTTTGTAGTATGCATACGTATATATATACACATATATTTGTGCATATGTGAGAGAGAGAGAGAATGAGAGAGAGCGTGTGTAGTATGCATACATATATATACATACACATATATTTGTGCACATGAGAGAGAGAGAGAGACAGAGTGTTATAGTATGCATACATATATACATACACATATATTTGTGCACACGAGAGAGAAAGAGAGAGAGAGTGTGTGTGAAGTATGCATACATATATACATACACATATTCTTGCACATGTGTGTGAGAGAGAGAGTGTAGTATGCATACATATATACATACACATACATTTATGCACATGTGAGAGAGAGAGAGAGAGAGAGAGAGAGAGAGAGAGAGAGAGAGAGAGAGAGAGAGAGAGAGAGAGAGAGAGAGAGAGAATGTATTTATATAGATGTAATCGTAAATATGTGCATATGTAAGTTCTAAACCTTAAGTGGTCACGCATGTATGCATGCATGTATGCGTGCAACCGCATACATGCATATAAATACACACACACACACACTCATAAATATAAATATAGATTTGTGTGTGTGTTTTTTTTAAAGGAAGGCCTCTGCCAAAAATGCTATATCGAAAGTCGATCAAGATAGCGGCGAGAGAAATAAGGAGACATGGGACTTGGGATATGACTTGGAAAAAGAAAAGTCAAATTCATACGTAAATTGGGAGACAATTAAGATGCAGAACCTTCTGTCCTAGAGCGGAGTACTGTTGTCTACATTCATACGTCAGGAGATTGGTTGAACACGATCTCAGAAGTTTCTTTTTTTTTTTTTTAGTGGGAATGCTGTTAAAAATATAGACTAATTACGATCAGTCGACATGAATGACGCAAACAGAAAATTGCAACGTGGTTTATAAACGTAATGACAGAGCGGATAATGACAAAGTGGATCAATGTAAAGCACAGATGGAGGAGTCTCATATATATATATATATATATATATATATATATATATATATATATATATATATATATATATATATATATATATATATATATATATATATATATATATATATATATATATATATATAGAAAAGACCTATCTGACTTGCTGATAAAAACCTCTTAAATATTTAACCCTGTTTTGGCAGTTCTACTACTTCTTCAATTGTGTTGGATTCCAGGTACATATTTTTTCCTTTGTAAACTTATTTTATGTTTCTTCAGTCTGCTAAGTAAAGGACTACAAGTCGAAAGGCCTTGCAGCACTCCACAGTTTCTCTTTTCTTCGTGGATTTTGTCTGTATGTACATATATATATATATATATATATATATATATATATATATATATATATATATATATTATATATATATATATATATATATATATATATATATATATATATATATATATATATATATATATATAAGACCTATTTGACTTGCTGATAAGATGTGTCCAGCTGAGAGAGACCAATGAAAAAGAGGTTAATCCGATAATCAAATAATTAAAAAGTATAAAGCCTAAGAAAAGGATGTTTCCAGCGCCAGAAACGCGGGTCACCTAACGAATTTATTAACCTGATTTGGAGGTCTAGTATTTGTACAGGATACTGGAAAATAAATGAGATTGGAAAACAGAGGAGACTGGAAAATAGAGGAGATTGGAAAATAGAGGATATTGAAAAATACAGGAGACTGGAAAATAGAGGAGACTGGAAAACAGAGGAGACTGGAATAGAGGAGACTGAAAAATACAGGAGACTGGAAAATAGAGGAAACTCGAAAATACGGGAGAAAGGAAAATAGAGGAGACAGGAAAATACAGGAAATTGGAAAATAGAGGAGGTTGGAAAACAGAGGAGACTGGAGAATACAGGAGATTGGAAAACAGAGACTGGGAAATATGGAAACGACCAAAGTTCTTATGTGGGAAAATGATCAGAAATGTTTATGTAATTTAAAAATTGTCACTATACCAGCTGGTCCGCTGGTATAGTGGTTAGTGTCGTGGCATGCATCTCGGATGACGCGAGTTCGCGTCTCCCCTAGGGCGATGAAAAATCGCTGGCTCTGTATCATGATCAGTTACTGCTGCAGTGTGGAGGTCTGCGGTGGGAGGTTGAAACCAACATTCTTTGGAAGCTTGAATTTCAAGTCAATGGCCAATTTAGTGTGCTTGTTCCGTGTGAATAGGTTTCATCTACTGAAATAATAATAATAATAATAATAATAATAATAATAATAATAATAATAATAATAATAATAATAATAATAAGCCCAATTGCAAATTACACCTTTGAGTAAAAATTCTTTTAACCAAACAAGTGTACGGTATGGTTTGCATACCTTTAACTTCTGCACGAGTTCTTATATTTTCTCCCAGGGTAAAAAAAAAAATGTCGAAACTTCATCTTTAAAAATTGAGGTGAGGAGGAACTGAGACTTCTTATTTGTAATGGTGATTTTTATTTTTTACTTTTCCCTCTCATTTATTTATAGCAATGAGACATTTGTATGTCTTAGAGACATACTAATGTCTGTAAGACTTCTTGTTTGTATTGGTGAGTCTTATTTTTACTTTTCCCTCTCATTTATTTATAGTAATGAGACATTAATATGTCTTAGAGACATATTAATGTCTGTAAGAGTTCTCGTTTGCATTGGTGATTCTTATTTTTTAGCTTTCCGTTTTATTTATTTGTAGTAATGAGACATCAGTAAGTCTTAACTATCAATTCCTTTTTAATATTATCATAAATTTTTCGATTTTCCGCAAACAATTTCCTTGTTGACACTAGTGTTCAACTGAGAAAATATCCTAATGAATTCAGCAAACTGGGCATCTTCTAAATAATAATAATAATAATAATAATAATAATAATAATAGTAATAATAATAATAATAATAATAATAATAATAATAATAATAATAATAATAAATCCTGAAAAGGAATCTGGAAAAACTAGGAGCCGAAGTAGCTCCAGGCCTCAAGCAGAAGAGTGTGCTACTAGAAACAGAGCACATAGTGAGAAAAGTGATGGACTCCTCAGGGGGCAGGATGCAACCCGGAACCCCCCAACACTATAAAAACCACCCGGTCAAATAGGATGACTGTGATAGACCCAAAGAATAATAATAATAATAATAATAATAATAATAATAATAATAATAATAATAATAATAATAATAATAATAATAAGGGTCCTCACATTAAAACCAACCTTGTTCTCACATTTCATAAACATTTACACAAAAAAAAGGATATAAAGCAAATTTCACCCAATTTGGGACGAAGGGACGCTGCAAAGACCCTTAAGTAATGCCTACAGTGCACCGCGTGAGGTGCACTGGCGGCTACCCGCCATACGGGAGATTTCGGACATCATCCCGGGACACTCACCAACCACGGAGCCTCCGTTGCCAGCTTCCCGAAGAGGGGTCGTGGGCGTCCCAGCGGCGTCTATGGGCGAACGGGCGGAGAAAGCGGAGCTAAGGAAACCCCTTCCTTAGGGAAACCCATCCTTTAGGAAACCCCCACCAGCGGTATCGAACGGGAGTTCCGGTTTCACGGATGGCTGGTCACGAATTGACCAGGCCAGGTGGAAAGAAAACACGCCGATGGCCGTCGCCTTTGATTGCGGAAATAAAATGAATGTCGATTGGTGTTTTAAAGTAGAAAGACAAAGAGCTTTATGGGAGTGGTGGCGCTGTTGATTCAGGCTGAGATTTTGTGGATGGGTAGAAGTAGGGACGAGCCCACGGCAAAGTCCAGTTGGGAAAGGTTAACTGTAACAACATCGAATAAGAAGTCCTCCTCCTCCTCCTCCTCCTCCTCCTCCTCCAGTTGGGAAAGGTTAACAACTGTCACAATATCGAATAAGAAGAAGTCCTCCTCCTCCTCCTCTTATTATTATTATTATTATTATTATTATTATTATTATTATTATTATTATTCAGAACATGAACCCTACTCATATGGAACAAGCCCAGGACCCTCTGACTTGAAATTCCAGCCTGCAAAGAATATGGCGTTCATTTGAAAGTATTAACAGAAGGTAATAGGAAATAGAGTAAGAAGAAACAAGTCATTAGTAAAGAAAAAATAAATGAACAAATTAATAAATAAAGACATAAGGATGTAAGTAAACTATTAAAACACAAGAAAAATTATTTCAAAAGCAGCAATGCGCTGTATCTTCGCTTGTACTTCCGAAGTTCCAACTGCGCTACATTCTCTTCAGGGAGACCGTTGCACAGTCCAACGGCGTGAGGAATAAAGGACTTTTGGAACTCAAAAGTTCGACAGGGAGGCAAAACATTTACTGCTAAAGGGTAGATAAAATTTAACTCTCTATTTCTATCATTATCAAATGTCCCCATCATCATCATCATCATTCAACTAGCATCTACTTCTCGCTTTCCACAGCAAAAAACGCGCGGAAAACGATCCCTCATCAAAACGCTTCCACACGTCCCATCATCCATCACTGCCTAACCATCAACGACAATGGATGAAGAAAACACACGGGAAGAAACCCGGGAAAAAATACAGGAAGAAATCGGGGGGAACACGGGAAGAAATTCTGGAAAAAATTCAGGAATATTTCTTGAAAAAAATTCCCGGACGAAACCCTGGGAAAAATACCGAGACCCGGGAAAATGCTGAAAGAAATTCGGAAAAAATACGGAGAAGGAATCCGGGAAAATGCGGGAAGAAATCCGGAAAAAAATGCGGGAAGAAATTCGGAAAAAAATGCGGGAAGAAATCCGGGAAAAAATAAGAATCCGAAATCACGTCGAGATAAAGAAAGGCAGGTACTGGAAAAACAGAAAGGGGAGAATTCCAAAGCCTACAGAAGAAGGAGAGAAACAAGTTACTGAACCGTGTCGTTCCAGGTTTGTTAATTTCCACGCAGCAGATGAGTGACGAGGTGGCCTCACGGGAGTTCCCAGGTCACCGAAGAGAGGGAGGAATTCTCCCTCTCTCTCTCTCTCTCTCTCTCTCTCTCTCTCTCTCTCTCTCTCTCAGGCGGAAAAAGAGAAATAAAATTGTGTAAGGAGTGTTAAGTTGTTGGAGCAGATTCTCGAAAAAATAAGACCATAAGAATATATGTGTATATACATATATATAAACATATATATATATATATATATATATATATATATATATATATATATATACATATACTGTACATATATATACATGCTTTTGGGGCAAAGTTTTTCTTGTATGCAAATTTCGTTGAATTCTATGGCTTTTTGATTGTTGATCAACTTCTTATCAGTTTGACAATATTTTCTGAATCTTCTGCGTTATACCAAGTTCAGTTGATTGACAAAAAAAAAGAAGATTAACCATTTTCTCCATTTACCAAAGAGTTAAACTTCTTTTTTTTTTTTTGTCCATCAACTGTGTGTGTGCGTGTGTATACTTTTCCACTTTTATGTACTGGAATGAACTTTATAAATATACACATTCATTCCTTGAATAAAAGCCCAGAGATTGCATGTTACCAGGTCTCTCAAAACGAGAAGATGCTTACTGCCAGAAATATATATTGATATATTAATCCAACTGTATTTTCTGTCAGTGTCCGTCCTAACTCCCTTCTTCTTCTCTATCAATAATCGACCCACTATCATTTCCACCCCTCATGAGGCTCCTCTATTTCTCCTCTATTTTTTCCTCTACCTTTCCCTCTTCTTATGTCCCACATCCATCTTCCAGGTCCATCCCTCCCCCCAAAAAAATGAACCTCCCAAAAACAATCACTTATCCTTTGTAAAGGATCTTCGGCTCTCCTTGCTTCCTCCTTTACTTAACCCGTTGTGTTTTTATGTCCTTTTATTTTCCTTTTTATCCAGCCTTTTAATAATAATAATAATAATAATAATAATAATAATAATAATAATAATAATAATAATAATAATAATAATAATTCATATGGAACAAGCCCACCACAAGGGCCACTGACTTGAAATTCAAGCTTCCAAAGAATAAGGTGCTCATCAGGAAGGAGTAAGAGGAGGTAAAGGAAAATACGGAAACCCCAGATCTTACATATTAAAAAAGAAAAAAATAAATTAATACATTAATGAATAGATAACATATATTAAAATGAAAGGAGAATAGTATTAGGGTAGTAATGCATTGCATAATGCCAAGCTTTCTTCTTCTCCTCTTCAAATCCCCATGTCCTCCCATGCCATTAGGCCTCAT
The DNA here is from genome assembly GCF_040412425.1 of Macrobrachium rosenbergii. Taxonomy (NCBI): domain Eukaryota; kingdom Metazoa; phylum Arthropoda; class Malacostraca; order Decapoda; family Palaemonidae; genus Macrobrachium; species Macrobrachium rosenbergii. Next base: position 16,668,121 of record NC_089779.1, read on the forward strand.
TCCTGACTCCTACCTTCCAAGCTACGAAGAACCTCTGAAACTCAAAAGTTCGACTGCGAGGCAAAACATTAACTGCTAACGGGAAGATTAAAAATTCCCTGTTCCTTACTCTTGGCTTCTTGGGACCTGCCTTTCCTTATTTCGACCTGATTTCGGATTCTTACTTTTCCCCGGATTTCTTCCCGCATTTTCCCAGGATTTTTTCCCGTGTTTTTCAGGATTTCTTTCCCCATTTTCCCCCTGCTTCCGTATTTTTTCCCGGATTTCTTCCTGCATCTTCCCCCGATTTCTTCCCGTGTTTTTCAGGATTTCTTTCCCCATTTTCCCGGGCTTCCGTATTTTTTCCCGGATTTCTTCCCGCATCTTCCCGTGTTTTTCAGGATTTCTTGCCCCATTTTCCCGGGCTTCCGTATTTTTCCCCGGATTTCTTCCGGCATTTTTTTCAAAAATATTCCTGTATGTTTCCCAAATTTCTTCCCGTAACCCCCCACCACCGCCGATTTTTTCCGGGGTTCTTCCAGGGAAAAATTCGAAATCCTTGCTGTCGACGATGCCTTATTCAGCCTGACCCGGTGATAAAAGCACCGATTTCTGTTACGCGTCGAGTCGTGTTTGAGCTGGGTCTTGAAACCTGGGAGAAGGGAAGGGTATTAAGATTTGTGTGTGGGCCGAGGTAGAGGATTACCGTCTGTGTGTGTGTGTGTGTGTGTGTGTGTGTGTGTGTGTGTGTGTGTATGAAAGACATTTAACATTAATTTATTCAATTATTTTTTCTTTTTTAATAAGCGAGATCTCTTCTTTCTGTATTTTTCTTCACCTCCTCTTACCTCTTCTTAATGAACACCAGATTCTATAATAGGGAAGCTTGAATTTCAAGTCAATGGCCCCTTCGGGGGACCTGTTCCATATGAATAGGGTTTTTCATCTTCTGAATAATAATAATAATAATAATAATAATAATAATAATAATAATAATAATAATAATAATAATAATAATAATAATAATCTTTGGAAGTTTGAATTTCAAGTCAATGGCGCCTTTGGTGGGCTCGTTCCATACGAATGCGTTCATCTGCTGAATAATAATAATAATAATAATAATAATAATAATAATAATAATAATAATTAATAATAATAATAATAATAATAATAATAATAATAATAATAATAATAATAATAATAATAATAATAATCTTCTTTGAAAGTTTGAATATCAAGTCAATCGCTCCTGTGGCTTGTTCCATATGAATAGGGTTCTTCACCTTCTCAATAATAATAATAATAATAATAATAATAATAATAATATGGGTTCTGTGTGACTGGGGAAGGCAATTAAGATGTAGCTTGTGTGAGTGCGCTGAGGAAACGGAAAAAAATGTTTGCGTTTGCGGGATGAGGAAGGAGATTAAGATGTGATCTGTTTGTTTGTAGGTTTGGGATAAGGAATAAGCAGTGATTTGAGTGCGTTTGTAGGTTGGGAGGAATCAGAGTAATTATTGGAGTGAGGGGGGCTATTGGTTGATGGTAAGTAACGGATAGATGGAGACATTTCTCGTAGGTATTATCATCATATTTAGTAAATTTCATGGAAGGTGACTGGATAGTCTTTATTGGAGTGAGGGGGAAATGATTCATGGAACGTAGGATAGACATTTCTCGTGGGTAATACTATATGTTCAGTAAATTTCATGGAATATGATTGGATGACAATGGTCAAGTACTGTCCACAATGGCAATTTCCAAGGCTTGAACTAATTCTCTGTGGGCTTGTTCTATATGAACTGGGTTCATCTTCTGAATAACAATAAAGGAGAGGTAAGCCACTTCAAAATGACAAATACTGAAACAAAATTTGAATGGACGTTCACACGAATCCCACGATGTTTTAAAAACTATATAAAACAAACACGAAACTGAAACCAACCAGAAAATAACCGGAGCGAAGAAGGTGAGTGAGAGCAAGGAATAAAAGCGAATGGGAGCCAAAAGTGATAGCGGCGGTCCGCCCCAAAATGGACGAGGATCTGGCTGACTTTTTTCCCTTCGCCTCTCAGATGCAGTTGTGAGATGGATGGTGACAAGGCCTGTGACAGTGATACAGGGGACCGTATTTGTGAAGGTAATGGCTCCATAAGTCAAGCATTGACGGCGGCGAGAGAGAGAGAGAGAGAGAGAGAGAGAGAGAGAGAGAGAGAGAGAGAGAGAGAGAGAGAGAGAGAGATGCAAAGGAGGAACGATGTGGTTCCCCGCAGGGAGGCTATCGGCCCAAGATTTGGCTCTATTGGACTGATATGTTTTTCTTTTGCAATCCCCTTATCTTATTGTTACTTTAAAAATAATTGTTAGGTCTTTTTCTTGCCGTTTTCTTTACTTCCTTTGGTTTTCAAACTTCTAAATCATTTTATTATTGGGGAATTATTAGGGAATAAGATTAAGAATCAGACACTTAACCAAGTAAAATACAGGTGGGCATTGACGACGGAGCACAGTCAACAATAACCTTAAGAACCAGCCTTTAAATAAACAAACAGTCAATAAACAGATGGAAATCGAGTAAAATGGTTAACAACTGGACTTTACCAAAATTATTAACAACTGGACATATCCAGAAGGAACAACAGACTTTTGCAGAACAAACTGACATATCAACATCATCCAAGATGTCTTGATTTATCAGGAAACTTATGGTGATATTAAAAAAAAAACAATAAAACTGAAAGCGATCATGAAAAAAAAAAATTAATTAAAAAAAAATAAAAAAAAACACACCAGCACCAATATACAATAAATGTGCCTCGCCTGTCGAACTTCTCAGTTCCAGAGGTCCTTTATTCCTCACACCGCTGGACTGTGGAACAGTTTCACTGAGGATGTCGTGCAATTGAAACTTCTTCAGAAGTTCAAGCGAAGATGCAATGCATTGCTACACTAATGCTATTCTAATTGCATTTCAATACATTTTCATCTATTTATTAATTTATTTTTTCTTTGTAATAAGTGAGACTTCTTTTTGTATTTCCCTTTACCTTCTCTTACTTCCTAATGAACGCCTTATTCTTTGGAAGCTTGAATTTCAAGTCAATGGTCCCTGTGATGGGCTTGTTCCATAAGAATAGGGGTCATCTTCTGAATAATAATAATAATAATAATAATAATAATAATAATAATAATAATAATAATAATAATAATAATGAAATTCCTTGGAAGCTTGAATTTCAAGTCAATGGCCCCTGTGATTAACTTGTTCCATGTGAATATGGGTCATCTTCTGAATAATAATAATAATAATAATAATAATAATAATAATAATAATAATAATAATAGTAACATACCGGATTTTTCACCTAGCTACCAAACAAATGGTCGCATCCGAGTGTTCATTCTGGCATCGAATCACTCAACTTCCAGTCCACTCCCGAAACGATTATTCGCATGCTCTAAGACCCTTCGACAGAAGGGGGACCTCTTTCTGGATGAATTTACCCCCATTTCAATCCTCTCTCTCCGGGGTAATGGAATCTCTCTATATATATGGCGGCACCTGTTCCCCCTCCACGTTTCCGTCTAGGAAAAAAAAAAAAAAACCATTCAAGTTTTGAGAAATGTCATTACGAAAGTACTCCCTTATAGGGGTGGGGGTGAGACTTCCTTTGCCCTAGTTTTAGTTTTCTGTAAAAGAAAACTGTTGTACAGGCTTTGTCTGTCCTTCCGCACTTTTTTCTGTCCGGACTTTTTTCTGTCCGCACTTTTTTCTGTCCGCACTTTTCTGTCCGCCCTCAGATCTTAAAAACTACTGAGGCTAGAGGGCTGCAAATTGCTATGTTGATCATCCACCCTCCAGTCATCAAACATACGAAATTGCAGCCCTCTGGCCTCAGTAACTTTTATTCTATTTAAGGTTAAAGTTATCCATAATCGTGCTTCTGGCAACGATATACGACAGGCCACCACCAGGCAGTGGCTAAAGATTCATGGGCCGCGGCTCATACAGCATTTATACAGAGACCATCGAAAGATAGATCTATTTTCGGTGGCCTTGATTGTACGCTGTACAGAAAACTCGATCGCGCTGAAGAAACTTCGGCGCATTTTTTACTTGTTTCTACTTATATTTAGAATGATACTGATGATAAGGACACTATTATTACTACTGCCATACTGCTGTTGATAGCGGTAATTTCTCACCTATTAACCATTTCTCCTGTACGTGGA
>NC_089779.1:16677332-16737332 GCF_040412425.1 Macrobrachium rosenbergii
ATCTCCATCCAAAAGACCGGCGGATTAATCAAGAGGGGGAGGGAGGGAGGACGAATGGCAGGAAAACGAAGGTAGGAAGAAAATTAATATCGGTGATGACAGACCACTGTAAAACAGATTCCAAGGGTCCGTCTCATTGGCGAAAACCTTCATCAGAGCCGGATCAAAGAAAGTCTCCGGTTCTCGGCTTGATCAAAGGGTTGCGCAATTGTCTTAACGATGGGTAAATATTGACAGGAGCGATGGGCTTTCGAAGGCTTCGAAGATATGATGAGACGCGTCCTTGTTCGTTTAAAAAAAAAATAAATAAAGGAATCTTGGAAAACATAATGACATCCATACCGGATGATATAAGCTGTACAGATTCGTTCGTTCTCCAGAGCGGATGTACGAGCTGAAGGCTACTTTAACAAATGTTTGCATAATATATGTCTAAATTTATTTAAGCAATGAAGCCTGTCTTGAGCAATTTGTTAGACAACTAGAATATAAAATTTAGGCTGAAGGCCAAGCGCTGGGACCTTTGAGGTAACTCAGCGCTAAAAGGAAAATTGAGAGCAAGAGGTTTAAAAGGTATATATAATAGGTGGAAAACCTCGCAGCTGCACTATGAAACATTGTTAACCGAGGGTGGAAAGTAAGATGGAAGAAAGAATATGAATGGAGTTACAGTAAAAGGAATTATCTTGAAATTACAGTATGTTTAAAAGCCGTCCGCTCACTCTAGATGCGATTTCAAGTGTAGTGATATTTTAATGTAAAAAAAAATAATATATATATATATATATATATATATATATATATATATATATATATATATATATTTTCGCTCATTAACATTTTCTGTACTTCAAAGTCAGCGTCCTTTCATACCGTAATGCTACCAAGAATGAATCTCCCCTAACAGTAGAATTAACTTCCGAGTTCCCTTACATCAGAATTAACTTCCCAGTTCGCTTACGGTAGAATTAATCTCCGAGTTCCCTTACGGCAGAATTAACTTCCGATCCCTTGCAGTAGAATTAACTTCCGAGTTCCCTTAGAGTAGAATTAACTTCCGAGTTCCCTTACAGAGGAATTAACTTCCGAGTTCCCTTACGGTAGAATGAACTTCCGAGTTCCCTTACGGCAGAATTAACTTACGAGTTCCCTTACGATAGAATTAACTTCCGAGTCCCCTTATGGCAGAATTAACTTCCGAGTTCCCTTACAGTAGAATTAACTCCCGAGTTATGTCCAAATTAAACTCTCCATTTCAACTCCTGACAAAAACAAAGGCCGTAAAAAGAGGTGTATTCCAATTTACGAACGGAATTGGGGAAAATAATGGGAAAAAAATATATAGCTCAGGAAAGAAAGTCGTTATGCGGAATCATGGTGTGGATCAAATAGGGATGAATGCGTAAAATATGCAAATTTCCAGTAACCCCATTTCCATAGGAATATGAGGAAAAAAAAAGGGGGATTCTCTCCCTTTATCTTCATCAACTTCCTCTCCTTAAAACACACAATACACACACACACAAGCGTTTTCTCTGGCTACTACATATATCGTTAAATGCTAAAGTGAATGCAAAAGGATTTTGTTGCAACGTCTAAATTGTGATATTTTTTGTTTTACTAAATGGGTATAATTTCAAGATTTCAAGACCTTGGAACAAAATACACCGTAAACTGTACCATAAATGCTTATGTAGTGTTCATACGCAATCGCGTACGTACATACATTATATATATAATGTATGCACGTATTTATGGATATTCCTGACCCATAAATTAAAAAAACATACACAAATATATGTGTATAAATATGTATGTATATATATACATACATATATAATAAAATATATATATATATATATATATATATATATATATATATATATATATATATATATATATACATACAGTATATTAAGATTCACGAAACGCACGAATTAAGAAAACCCTCTTTACGATCTGTTTTAAATAAGAACACCGTCAAGGCGTGAGGTTCTGACATCATCTGTTCCTCCATCTGCACCCTTACATCAACAGCCAAGAATCTCTTGTTTCAAGTCGCTGTGGGAGGCTGAAGATCTGTCTACCCATTTGGAAAAGGCTCCCAATCCTGAGAGAGAGAGAGAGAGAGAGAGAGAGAGAGAGAGAACTACAGAACATTAGGCCTACTCAACGAACGAGAGGGAGACTAAATAATACATACAGAGAGAGAGAGAGAGAGAGAGAGAGAGAGAGAGAGAGAGAGAGAGAGAGAGAGAACTACAGAACATTAGGCCTACTCAACGAACGAGAGAAGGAGACTAAATAATACATAACTACAGAGAGAGAGAGAGAGAGAGAGAGAGAGAGAGAGAGAGAGAGAGAGAATCAATGAATAAACTAAATAATACAGAACTACAGAAAATTACTCAACGAGAGAGAGAGAGAGAGAGAGAGAGAGAGAGAGAGAGAGAGAGAGAGAGAGAGAAACTAAATAATACCTAACTACAGTACATTAGGCCTACTCAACGAACAACAGAGGGAGACTAAATAATACATAACTGCAGAAAATTACTCAGCGAGAGAGAGAGAGAGAGAGAGAGAGAGAGAGAGAGAGAGAGAGAGAGAGAGAGAGAGAGAGAGAGAGAGGGAGTGCAGAGGGGGGGAGAAATGATCTACTGCCCCTCACCATTACGGCCAAATCATTAAATAACTCATTTCCAATTCGGAAAATCCGTTATTCGCTCAGCTTATGGCCGAAATGAAAGGATCACGTTATAAATAACTCCGGATTTTAATTTTATTAAACGATTCAAAGGCTTTCTCTCTGCTACCAATTATAAGCGGTAAGCTAAACGCAATTATGGAAACCTACCATATTCTATAGATGCACACACACACACACAGCCCGATGACAGAGAGCACACGCACACACATACGTACATGAGGCTGATGTTCCGGAAATTATATGAACAAGGTATTGGGCCTTGAATCAGTAATGGATTGTTGATGATTAAATCATATATTGTATATATATATATATATATATATATATATATATATATATATATATATATATATATATATATATGATTTAATCATCAACAATATATATATATATATATATATATATATATATATATATATATACATATATATCTATCTATCTACCTATATAAGCATATTATAGTATATATATATATATATATATATATATATATATATATATATATATATATAAATATTTGAGATATTATTACGCTTAATAAAACTTCTCAGTCTACACTAGCATGCATATATATAAAGATTAACGTAAATATTCTGCCAAATCAAGACACCTTTGACTAATATGACTATGACAACTGAGAGAGAGAGAGAGAGAGAGAGAGAGAGAGAGAGAGAGAGAGAGAGAGAGAGAGAGAGAGAGAGAGAGTGCAATAAAACAGACAAAAACATTATGACAAAAAAATCAGTACCAGCACCATCGAGGAGTGATGTAATGAGCCCATCACATCTTCAGGACAGAAAGGGAGAGAAATGTCATATTCCCTCCTCCTCCTCACACAACCTCTTTGAGAGGAAAATCTTATAGGGGGGAGGAGGAGGAGAGTGGCAAAGAGGAAGAAGAGGTGAAGTCGATAAGGTCAGCATTATTAATGAAACTTTGAGTAAATAAAAGCCAAAAAAAAAAAAAGATAAGCTTTTGAAGCTGGTATTTTCGTCAGCCTCCCACAAAGGTCTTATGGAAGAGGGGTGGGTGGGGAGGGGTGGGGGAGATGAAAGCATTCGAGAAACAACCTTAAGGCCTTTCTCAACAGAGACCAGTTTCCCCAAACGGAAGTTATCTCATCTGGTCTACGGTACCACTTGTCTTGTCAGTCCTACTGGTGGCAGAAGTCCAAAAATCCTTGAAAATTTTTTTCCTCGGAAACATTTTTGCAATAGCGGTATATATAACCCTTTCGATCCCTCGCTTTCGGGTATGCAGCAGTAAAAATATGACGTAATTACGACCACAAAAGACAGAGAGAGAGAGAGAGAGAGAGAGAGAGAGAGAGAGAGAGAGAGAGAGAGAGAGAGAGAGAGAGAGATTATCAAATTCTCTGGAAAATTTCAATTAATATACAGTATATAAAGACCACAAGTCTACGGAATCATAAAATACGACTAATGAAGACCACGAGAGAGGAGAGCGACTGGAATTCATATTAAATTCTCCAGAAATTTTTAATATAAAAATATAAAATACCACACGTCTATGGAACCATATTCGTAAATCTAAACCTATAAAGTTGTTTACTAGAACATGAATAAGAGGAACGTTACAGTATACATAAATCCATCATAATTCTTCTGTTACTGGAGAAAGCCAGTCACTGCCAGTATTTCCAGCCATTTAATGTCGAAGACACCAATTCAGAAGTATAGCATAAGACATTCTCCCTGGGGTTAAAAACTGTTTTGAATTTTTTAGCTATAGTTAAGGTCAAAGATGCTGCCCAATTCCTAACAACAGAATACCAAACAGGATAAAAAAAAAAAATTCCTAACATAGGCTCCCGAGCAACGGCAATTCACGGAGGATTAAAGAACTTACAAGTCAAGCATCCCATTAAAACTTAAAAAAATACAAATCAACAGCATCCCCGTAAAAATGACACAACAACAGAAAACATGAAACAAGCAACAACACCTCTACTGTAGTAGGTTACAGTCTGAACACCACCATCTCAATACATGAAAAAAGCAACAACACCTCTGCTGCAATAGGTTACGGTCTGAACAACACCACCTCAATAAAAAGTCAAAATGAAGGGAACAACATCCGTAAAACGACAGAAAAAGTCACAAAGTAACAATCTCAAAGTATCGAAGAGTCCAAATTCTCAATATACCTCTGGATTCCGTCAAGGGAACATCTCGGCTTCTCAATTTTGACGTTCGTCGCGTCTAATCTAACTTGTTCCCGAAAATGATTCCTCCTCTCTCGAGGAGCAGAAACACGATACGGGATCGAGCTCACATCAAAAAGTGCCTGTTCGGAAACACCGTAAGAGAGAGAGAGAGAGAGAGAGAGAGAGAGAGAGAGAGAGAGAGAGAGAGAGAGAGAGAGAGAGCTTGCAACTACAGCGCGCATCGAAAGCGAACGAGGTTCTCAGGTTCATCAATCACTCGGAGAGAGAGAGAGAGAGAGAGAGAGAGAGAGAGAGAGAGAGAGAGAGAGAGAGAGAGAGAGAGAGAGAGAATGCCACTATAAGGCAGAGGAAACCCCTTCACCCACAAGACGACAACAGACACCGAAGGAAGAGAAAATAGAAAAGAAAACAGAACTTCCCCTAAGATGAGTGATCAAAGGACTTGATTAAGAGGCTGGTGGTGATGTACACTGATGAGGTATATATTAGGAGTGGGAAGGGTGGGGGAGGGGTGGGAGGGCAGGTAGGTGGAGGGGGGGAGAGGACAGCAGCAGGAAGGAAGTAAAGCAGGTAGCCTAATAAAGGATGGGGAAGGAAACCCCATTTCTGAAAGATAAAGAGACAGACGATTCCCTTTTCTCGCTGGGGAAAGGTATTATGTGACTTCCACATCTGATAAAAGACATTTCGCCTGTCGCCTGCTAACCCACATATCTCTCTCTCTCTCTCTCTCTCTCTCTCTCTCTCTCTCTCTCTCTCTCTCTCTTTTCTCTCTCTCTCTCTCTCTCTCTCTAACTGCCTCAGATTTCCCTCCGTGTTCAATCACATGTGGAAGTCCATTCAACCTAGAAATGACCCGAGTTCTCTAGGTTTTCATTCCAACCTAGAAATGACGCGAGTTCTCTCTAGGTTCTCTTCAATATAAATTCCTGGTGAAAGGAGCCCATATCTCTTTGATGGAGCATCTTAGTCCCTGCCATTCTTGGCAACGCAACAGACTCATATCCGTCTTGTCTCTGAGAATTCGCATTCACCTTAACCCAAACCACCAAAAACCAATTCTCTTGAAACAAATACAATGACTGCCATTGTGAATCACGCAGGAGTTACTGATACAATGAAACAAGTATAAAATGAGTCGAAGTTTCTTCGGCGGAATCGAGTTTTTTTCTGTACAGCCGCTTTGAGTACTTAATCAGAGCCACCGAAAAGGATCTATCTTTCCGGTGGTCTCGGTATAACGTTTATGATCCGCGGCCCATGAATTCCAACCATGGCCGGTGGTAGCCTGTCCTATATTGTTGCCAGAAGCTAATGATTATGGCTAACTTTAACATTAAATAAAGTAAAACTGCACTGAGGCTGAGGGCTGCAATTTTGGTATGTTTGACGACTGGAAGGTGGATGATCAACATACCAATTTGCAGCCCTTTAGCATCAGTAGTTGTTAAGATCTGAGGGCGGACAGAAAAAGTAGTGCGGACAGAATAAAGTGAGGACGGACAGACAAAGCCGGCACAATAGCTTTCTTTTACAGGAAACTAAAAGGACTCGTATACACGAAAGACACGGTTAAGAATGAAGCCAGAGTTATTTTACCGCCAGAGAACGAAAGAAGGCGAAATTACCCAGCTTTACTCAACCAGTCACTCAATGTCCACCCATTCTCAACTGCTTCATTTCCCCCATCATTTCTCTGGCATCTCCCTCATTTCTTTCCCACGCCTTTCCTCCTCCTAATCGCTCCATTTCCTTTCGCGCACGTCCTTCAGGAAGGAGCTTATCATCTGGCTGCTTGCCCAAAGACTACCATTACTACCCGTGCCGTTTTCCAGGGGCATTACTAGAAGTGAAGTCTTCTCTTCTTTTTTTTTTATTCATGAGCAAAGCACAATGGGAAGGGGTCCTATTGCCCCCTACTATCCAGCGTCCAAAAGAAAAAGGGGACAGGAAAAAAACGGGTGGGGCTTAACACTGAAGAAAGGTTGCATATAAGGGCCAGGAAAAACGGAGGCAGGAAGAGAATCCTAAATCTTAGCAACAGAGAGGGTATATATAGATATATCTGATGGGGATTTGGCGTCCTCCTTCGTCAACATTCCAAGGACACTGACGCACTCAACGCAGTTTACAAAGACCTCTTCATCAACCATCCAAAGGCGCTGCAGCCGACGGGTGCAATTGGGCCCTAATTCGGACTGTACAACCCTCTCCATCAACCTTCAAAGGAATTACCGACGAGGAGGTGCGATGATAAGTCCATGACCCTCTTGGCGAGACTTGCGAAGTGTCCGCGAAGTTCTTGACAAATACCATCTCGTCCAATGACTGCTAAGTCTCCTCCTGTAGTGGTCTTGTTCGTGACAGCTCTCTCTCTCTCTCTCTCTCTCTCTCTCTCTCTCTCTCTCTCTCTCTCTCTCTCTCTCGTATTCTTCTTTCTATTTATTTCTCTCTTTCGGTTATTTGTCAGATCAAAGGGATGTGTAATCCCTTTTGGGGGGAGTATGCTCTTTTCTAATCTGTCGAGCCATCTGTGTCTTATCACTGACATGATACCCTCCTACAACTCCTGAATTTATTGCCAATTATCACTCTCTCTCTTTCTCTCTCTCTCTCAAAAGAAGTTATATTATAATATTTTACATGGTTTTGACTCAGTTTAAAAGACCTCTCTCTCTCTCTCTCTCTCTCTCTCTCTCTCTCTCTCTCTCTCTCTCTCTCTCTCTCTCTCTCTCTCTCTCAAAAGAGGTTATTTTACAATATTTTACATGGTTTTGACTCAGTTTAAAAGGTCTCTCTCACTCTCTCTCTCTCAAAAGAAATTATATAATAATTTACATGTTTCTGACTCAGTTTAAACACAGACTCTCTCTCTCTCTCTCTCTCTCTCTCTCTCTCTCTCTCTCTCTCTCTCTCTCTCTCTCTCTCTCTCTCTCTCTAAGGAATTTCTTTAAGAACTTTATCATTCTCTCTCATGAACTTCACTTCCTCTCTCCTCAGAATGTATTATTCTATCTAAAACATTTCACACCTGCCTTTAAGTAAACCAAACGAACCTCAGGTAAGAAAGGTCTTAAAAAACAATAATTCACGAGAACAAAATAAAATAATGCAACAAAACATATTCCTTGATAACATACCAAAGTCTTCAAACCAAGTATATAATATCTTGCCCGTGTGTTCGATTTAATCAGGATAATAAAAGCACTTACTCTTTTACTAAAAATTTCTATCCATCAGCTGTTCATCATCGCTCACACCAACAGAACGCTTGTCGATCACTAACGCATGCAGCTAAGTATTAACAACTCCCCCGTAGGGAGGTAGTGCCGTCAGTGCACCTCATGCGGTGCACTGTAGGCGTTACTCAAGGTTCTTTGCAGCGTTCCTTCCTTAGGCCACTAGCTGCAACCCCTTTCAATCCTTTTACTGTACCTCCGTTCGTATTCTCTTTCTTCCGTCTCACTTTCCACCTTCTCCTAACAAATGTTTCATAGTGCAACTGCGGGGTTTTCCTCCTGTTACACCTTTCAAACCTTCTTACTGTCAATTTCCGTTTCAGCGCTGAATGACCTCGTAGATCCCAGCGCTTGGCCTTTGGCCTAAACTCTATATTTAATTCAATTGATATTCAATTCAAAACGCCTGCGCTGTGTGCTTTCGTTTGTCCGTTGACGTATTATTTGTTCTTGTAAATAATACGCTTGCAGGTACGTTAATTAGATGGACAAGATTATACGTGCATTTGTTCATATACTTTTACGTACTGCGCGTGTTTGCCTGTATGCTTGTGAGCGCAAAGTTATCAGGTTTGCTAATATGTACGTGTATGTGCTTGTTTGCATCTGGAGTATGTTGGAGTATGTTTCCGTGCATGTGGTTATGTAAAAAAAAACAAGAGGGAGAGCCCTTGAACGTACGTATGTGGACGTATGTAGAGAGGCCTGTGCATGACCGGGTGATCATGCTATTGTATAAGTGTTTTGGCATGCTCGAATACATCTAATAATAATAATAATAATAATAATAATAATAATAATAATAATAATAATAATAATAATAATAACAATTATTATTATTATTAATAATAACAATTATTATTATTATTATTATTATTATTATTATTATTATTATTATTATATTATGAAAATGAACCCTATTCATATGGAACAAGCCCACCATAGAGGGCACTGACTTGAAATTCAAGCTTCCAAAGAATATGGCGCTCATTAGGCAGTACGAAAAGGTAAATGAAAATACAGAAAGAAGAGATCTCAATATTTATAAAGAAAAAATAAATTAAATTAATAAATGGATAAAAATGTACTCAAAAGCAAGCAGAGTAGCATAAGGGTAGCAATGCATTGCATCTTCGCTTGAACTTCTGAAGAAGTCTGAATTGCACGACATCCTCAGCAGGGAGGCTGTGCCACAGACCAACGGTGTGAGGAATAAAGAAACTCTGGAACTAAGAAGTTCGACAGCGTATATTGAGAGAAGTCTTACTTCACATTAAACTAAGAAAGATATTTTTGGATTCTACCAGACAAATCTACTTCCCCTTATCTTCAAGTAATCCAACTTAACTAACTCAAGAAGCAGGGCTGCACTAAATTGGAAAACTGCAGTATCTGCAAAATTTTCGAAATTGAGATATGCCACCTACTGGGCTCGTGAAACACTAATATACAAGTTACCGCAGTTTCAGAATGATTCTTCAGTGCTTTCCAAGTGTATTTCTGGGCTTCCATTTGCAGTAACGGCAAGATCAGTAGTAAGGCAAGGGAGCATCTACCATTTTTCTCAGTTTTGTATTTTTGCAGATACTGCCGTCTTCCAATTTAGGGCAGAAGGGTCTGAGAGAGACCACAGCTCACAACATCAAATGATCAGAGAAAATCATTATAAAAACATTCCAAGCATGAACTTGAGTTTGAAAATTCTCAAGAGGAACTGACGGCAGAGCCAGCTAGCTAATAAATAAGGGAACAATGCAATTTAATAGCATGAAAACTACAAAACGAAAGGTTACCGAAATAACAAATATACTGAGAGAGAGAGAGAGAGAGAGAGAGAGAGAGAGAGAGAGAGAGAGAGAGAGAGAGAGAGAGAGAGAGAGAGAGAGAGATGCCCAGCCTCTTTATTTCTTTTTCAAACAGGTACATACACAGAGGACGAAGTTAAAACAAGGTATTAGCAGTTGCTTTGACTTTCTATGAGAGGAGTTCGTGTAACGGGAGGGTCACTCTCTGAGGTTGGAATGAAGACGGCAGCTCTTTGATGATGTTACGTGGAGAGAGAGAGAGAGAGAGAGAGAGAGAGAGAGAGAGAGAGAGAGAGAGAGAGAGACTGCCTTCCTAGAATCCTCTGCAACGGGCAGAGAGAGAGAGAGAGAGAGAGAGAGAGAGAGAGAGAGAGAGAGAGAGAGAGAGAGAGAGAGAGAGAGCCTTACCTTACCTTACAGACCTTACAGTTCGTTCGGGTTGCCCCAGGTCCCTCAGTGTGAGGCATCTTTGATGTCTACCAGAGAATTGCTAACGCATCTTCCGGTATATTTTGCATCTTCCAGTCTTGGATGGTCTGGGATGCATCTTAGATATTTGTCGAGCTTATTCTTAAACACATCTACGCTCACTCCTGTTATGTTCCTCAGATGAGCTGGTAGCGCATTGAATAGACGCTGCATTATCGATGCTGGTGCGTGGTGGATTAATGTCCTGTGTGCTTTCCTTAGTTTTTCCTGGTATAGTTTTTTGGCACTATTAATCTACCCTGCTTGCTCTTTTGATATTTTTAGTTCCATGATGTTTTCGGTAATTCCTTCTATCTGTTTCCATGCTTGAATTACCATGTAGCGTTCTCTTCTCCTTTCAAGACTATATAAATTTAAGAATTGTAGTCTTTCCCAGTAGTCAAGGTCCTTAACTTCTTCTATTCTAGCTGTAAATGACCTTTGTACACTTTTCTCTATTTGTGCAATATCCTTTTGGTAGTGTGGGTACCATATTATATTGCAATATTCAAGTGGACTACGTACGTACGTTTTATAAAGCATAATCATGTGTTCAGCTTTTCTTGTTTTGAAGTGCCGGAACAACATTCCCATTTTTGCTTTGCATTTTGCCAACAGAATTGCTATTTGATCATTGCATAACATATTCCTATTCAACATCACACAAGGTCTTTAACTGCTTCCTTGTTTGTGATTGTCTCATTATTAGGTCCTTTATATGCATATAGCATTCCTACTTTATCACCATAGTTCATTGATTCAAATTTATCAGAGTTAAATACCATCCTATTTATCTCTGCCCATTTATATATTTTGTTTAGGTCTCCTTGTAGCGAGTTCTATCTTCATCACAAGCAATTTCTCTACTTATTCTTGTGTTATCTGAAACTTCTTACTACTGAGTCCTTTAACATTACTGTCTATGTCTGCAATCATAATCACAAACAGCAATGCAGCTAACACCGTACCTTGTGGTACACCGGATATTACTGTAGCTTCATCCGATTTCTCATCGTTTGCAATCACTATCTGTTTTCTTTTATCCATCTTCCTACTTTGTCAACAATGTTATGTTTTCTCATTTTTTTCGCTAATATATTATGATCTACCTTGTCAAAAGCTTTTGCAAAGTCTAGGTAAACCACATCTGTATCTTTTTCATTTATCATATTTTTTTATATATGCTTTCATGGTGGACTAACAGTTGGGTTTATGTACTTTTTCCGGGTACAAAACCATGTTGTCCTATATTGAACAATCTATTTTTCATTAAATGTTTCATTATATTTTTTTTCATTACCCTTTCATATACTTTCATAATACGAGATGTCAGACTCACAGGCCTATAATTACTTGCCTCTAGTCTTGAACCACTTTTGAAAGTAGAAGTAATATATGCTAATTTATGCTCATCATAAATCTTGCCTGTATCTATACTTTGTCTTAATAATATTGCTAGCGGCTTTGCGATTGAATGAACCACTTTCTTTAACAATATGGCAGGTACTCCATCTGGTCCTGCTGCTGATCCATTTTTAATTTCATTAATAGCCTGCACAATATCGGCTTCTGTAATATCTATATCTGATAAGTATTCAATATTTTCATCTCTTATTTCTGTATCATTATCTTCATTGTCAATTCTAGGTGTAAATTCACTCTTATATCTTTCTGCTAATATGTGACATATTTCCTTTTTTTCATTCGTTAATCGCCCTTCAATTCTTAGAGGGCCTATTTCTACTCTTATTTTATTCATCTTTTTTGCATATGAATAAAAATTTTAGGGTTTTGCTTGATATTTTGTAGTGTCTTTTCTTCTAGGTTCCATTTTTCATTTTCTTTTGATTGTATAATCTTTTGTTCTGCATTTTCTATCTTACTTTTTAGTTCCATCACTTTCCATGCATTCTTTTCTTTTGCAAGAGCTTTTTCCACTTTCTGATTATCTGGAACAAGATCCTTCTGTCTCTTGGAATTCGTGACTGATGTTTACTTTTTCTTCGGTATATATTTTTCCACTATTTCCTCTAATATTTTATATAATATATCGGTATTTACCTGTATATCATCACTTACAAATATGTTTTCCCATTCTTTGTTTAATTCTTCATTTATTTTTGACCAATTTATATTCTTACTATAGAAATTGTATTTTCCATATCCTTCCCACTTTTTCGTCTCTTGCTTTTCTCTGTTTTCGTGTGTTCTGGAACGGACTGTTAGTTCTATGACATTATGGTCCGAAATACTCGTGTTATATACTATTATTTCTTTAACATAGTTCACTTCATTCACAAATACTAGGTCTAAAATATTATCCTTTCTTGTTGGTAGGTGATTTATTTGCTGAATGTTATGTTCTAGTAGCATATCTAATAGCTTTTCAAATTGCCTCTTATCTTCTGCACTACTATTGCTCTCTTTTTTATATGTATAAATACAACCACAGTCTCCTATTCGTTCTTTCCCTTCTACAAAAGGAAAGTTAAAGTATCCGGATAGGAGTATAGTCCAGTCCTTGTGATTTCTACATATTTCATCCAATTTGTCAATTATTATGTCAAACTCTTTAGTATTAGGGGGTCTATATATTACAATGTTCACTAATTTTTCAGATTCAAATTCTACTGCTATTAATTCACATTCTGTGGTACTATATTTCTCACAGATTTTTCCTTGATTGGCATCTCTCCCATATATCGCGGTTCCCCCTTGATTTCTACTTTTTCTATCTGGTCTATAAGTTTGGAAACCCTTTATCTGGTCATCATTACCAGTCTCTTGGGAATACCAGGTTTCACTTATATTCAATATTTCTATTTTTTCATTTTGGGTTAGTTCTTCTAAGAACTCTATCTTTCTTTTACTCGAAACTAAACCCTGCGCGTTCATCACTATGATGGTTTGCGTATTATCTCCATTATCTAATATGGGTAATAATAAGGATTTTCCATGTCTCTTTCCTGTTCTGATATGTTGATCTTTTTCATTTCCAGAAATTCGTACATTAAAAAATCCAACTTTTCCATTATATTTGATCTTCCATCTTCATATTGATTCATTTTGTGCATAAACCTGCATTTATCTCCATATCTGCACCATCCCCTAGCATCATAGATACATTGCTTGTTCCTTGTGCTATATCTAGGTGCTGATGCCTCATATCGTGGTGCTGACATTTCATAATGAGTTGTTGGCTTGCTTTTTGCCTTCATCACATGATCTTTGTTCCTTTCTTTATTTGTTTCACTTTTACCTTGATTTTTTATATGTATTTGGTTTTGATTTTGGTTTTTCATGGTTACAGGATGCATGTACCTACATTTCTTATTAAACCTACATCCATTTCCTTCTTTCCAGTTTCTACATATTTTTGGATGTAGATCGCTGCATTCCTCTTCATAGCCATCTAGATATGCACATTTGCCATAGATCTCATAATTGTGACATATCTTGGGATGTTTGTAATAACATCTTTCACCAAACCTGCAATTCCCTCTTTTCAAAAGGGTGCATACTGTGTCTTTCTTTTCTTTTTTTTTTCTTGTTCTTTCCCATCGGTATGAAGATCCGGGTACAACCTCTTTGGGATTTTATTTTGATTTATCATATCATAATTTATTTCTTCATATGTATGTTGCTGTATTGCCTCATATGTAGAATCTATGAGTTTCTCTGCATCCATACTCTTATCCTGTTCTTTGTTTTCATTACTCTTTTCTCTCTCTTCAGTCTTATTTTCTTCTTTTCTATTTTCCTCTTCTTCCTCTTCTTCATCCTCCACAATCTGTACATTAAGTCTTGATTTAATGACCTTGTCTATCCATACTAGACATGTTGAGCAAAATATTTTTGTGTCCTTATTTTTATTTTGCGCTACTTCAGCACATGAAGGATGCATAGGTACGTGGCAAAGCATAGCATTTCTAATCAGGTTTTGTGGATTTACAATGCTATACCACACTCTACATAGTTTACATGCTTTAGGCATCCGTTTGCCTATTGCATCAATCAATATATTCACTAATTTCACCATACTTATTTTCTTTGATGATTTTTGTAGATTTTCTTTATAAGTCTTTTGATAACTTGAACTTTCATTGGTATCCCTTCCATTATTTTCATTATATTTTCTACAGATTTGCTCCAGTTTGAAGGATCGTATCCTTTCAATATGTCTGTGAATGCTTTCGCATCTTTTTGATCGACGTTGTTATTCATCTCCACGATAAGTAAGCAGATTTCTCTGCTTGCCAATTCATCATATTGAATATCGCCGATGCAAGCAAGGTTTCTCCATCTCTTGCCACTGTTAGTCGACTCCTCCATGATTTTCAGATTTTAATAATTCACTCGAAAAAACAACTTATTAGACGGTTTATCACTCTAATCTGATATTAAGTAGATTATTCAGACCAAGAACGACAACGAGAGAGAGAGAGAGAGAGAGAGAGAGAGAGAGAGAGAGAGATCCTTCCTCCCTTCCAGAAAGACTCTGCAACAGAGAGAGAGAGAGAGAGAGAGAGAGAGAGAGGACCTGGAATGGAGATAGAGGAAAGGGGCGCGATGTTAGTGACGACGAATCCATTAAAAGCCGCAAAGGTGGTTGAAGGTTAATGAATAATAAGGTGAGGGCGCCACTGTGATATTAATGATCTTGACGTGATTTCGCCATCGGTTTCTGTAGGTTTAAATTAACCATAATACTCAAAATAATAAACAGTATCTAGTATTTTGAGTAAAACACGAGACAACTGCGTAAAATAGTCTCCCCAAGGACATTTGCGAAGACTTCCAACCACACAAGAGATCTCAATGACGCCCGTGCAGCAATAATGATGTATAGAAGATAGAATATATAATTTAGGCCAAAGGCCAAGAGATGGGAGCTGTGAGTAAGAGGTTTAAAAGGTGTAACAGGATGAAAACCTCGCAGCTGCACTATAAAACAACTGCAAGCAGAGGGTGGAAAGTAAGATGGAGGAAAGAATATGAAAAGAGAATGAAAGGGGTTGCAGCTTGGACCGAAAGGACGCTGCAAAGAACCTGAAGTAATGCCTACAGTGCACCGCGTGTGGTGCACTGACGGCACTGCCCCCCTGCGGTCAGCAAAAAGGTTAAAACGTAGCAGTAAAAGAACCAGGTCGGGAGGAACCAACTGTTACCATCAAGGGACCCTTTAAGGCGAAACAATTATTGCGCATCGACCCGGTAGACGGGAATGGTGGTGGAGCTGGTAGAATTACGGAGATAGGGTAGATTAGCATCAAGAGAGAGAGAGAGAGAGAGAGAGAGAGAGAGATACATGATTATTCTCTCTCTCTCTCTCTCTCTCTCTCTTTATATATATATACATAATAATCCCTGTAGGTCAATCACGAAATTATGGAACGTGATGAGTATCTAAATAAAGACAAAATCTTCGAAGGAAAGAGAAACAATGGAGTGCTGCAAGGCCTTTCGACTGTCGTCTTTTACTGGAGTGCAGCGAGGCCCTTCGACTAGTGTCCTTTGCTTAGCTAAGTAAAGGACGATAGTCGAAAGGCCTCACACCACTCCACTGTTTCTCTTTCCTTCGTGGATTTTGTCTTATATATATATATATATATATATATATATATATATATATATATATATATATATATATATATATATATATATATATATAAAATAACATACATGAAATAACTTACCAGAGAGAGAGAGAGAGAGAGAGAGAGAGAGAGAGAGAGAGAGAGAGAGAGAAACGGCCTCACGCGTACTGTACAAACTCCTGCTAATTTCTTTATAATACTTTTCCCAAAACTCTGTAGGCGAAGCAAGCGCTTGAATTCGAATTTAGGGCGGAATTTACTTCTCCACTCCAAAAGATGTCCAAACTTCCCGCTGCTGAATAATCCCCAAGGCTATAATTTCACGAAGTATGTTTATTTTCCTAATTTTAATGCGCTCCTTCAACTCTGTTAACTTAGCGCGTAGTTCATTTGTGATAAATACGATTCTAATTACCTTACAAGTCAGCGTTACCTTCAAAGTTGAGTTGAGTACAGAATTTCGGCCAAAGGCCAAGCACTGGGACCTATGAGGTTATTCAACACTGAAACGGAAACTGACAGTAAAAGGTTCGAAAGTTGTAACAGGAGGAAAACCTCATAGTTGCACTATGAAATAATTGTTAGGAAAGGTGGATAGCAAGATGGAAGAAAAAGAACATGAACGGAGGTACAGTAAAAGGAATGAAAGGGGTTTCAGCTAGGGGCCGAAGGCACGCTGCAAAGAACCCAAGTACTGCCTACTGTGCACCGCATGAAGTACACTGACTGCACTACCCGCCTTACGGAGGTTACCTTCAAAGAATTTCGCTATTATTGTTGCTCGTGGGGTTGTCCACTTGTCGGCAACTTATCGCAAACACATGACAAACATGTTGGATATAAGTCAACGATTTATTGGTAGTCCTAACAAATGCTTTATTCGACTACCTGGATATTGCCAGTGATGAGTTCTCCACTTACAGTCGCTGACTTGTTGTCAACATGTTGGTGACTTGTATGCGATAAGTAGTCGACGTGTGTTGACGACATGTTTCATTTACAGCGTAGACGCAACCTTAGCGTTTTAAGCCTCAAGGAAACTAAGAAAGCATCTTTCAGCAAACACACCATAACTGGGAATATTTACCTTTTATTATTCTGTACCTGGGATATGAAATCCTACAACCTTTTTTAGTTTTCTGTAAAAGAAAACTATTGAGTTGGTTTTTTATCTGTCCGTCCGCCCTCAGATCTTAAAAACTACTAAGGCTAGAGGGCTGCAAATTGGTTTGTTGATCATCAACCCTCCAATCATCAAACATATCAAATTGCAGCCCTCTACCCTCAGTAGTTTTTATTTTATTTAAGGTTTAAGTTAGCCATAATCGTGCTTCTGGCAACGATAGAGGATAAGCCACCACCAGGCCATGGTTAAAGATTCATGGGCCGCGGATCATAAAGCATTATACCGAGACCACCGAAAGATAGATCCAATTCCGGTGGCCTTGATTATACGCTGTAGCTGCTGTACAGAAACTCGTTTGCGCCGAAGAAACCTCGGCGCTTATTTTACTTGTTTTATATATATATTTCCATTATTCATCAAGAACTTTAATCGGATTTGTATTTATCTGACTTGAAATATCTAAAAAATAAACTATATCTTACACCTTTACAAAAATTAATTTGAATATTAATATATCTTTCAAAACGATTACAATCTCCTTCCTATCACATTTATTCTGATTCTAAAACCATCTGATCTAGGTTCAAAAGACCAGTTATTCTTGTTTCGCACTGAATATTAATGGTAATGGTCACTGCTCAAACAGAACATTTTTTTCTTGTATTCGCCCATATACATTGTTCTCCTTTCACAATTCACTTCCATTGACTCCTTATATTAATACGCTGTTCTTCTTTCACAATTCACTTGCATGAAACCTGAACAAACTTCCTCCTCATTCACAATGAAAAATTCTTCATATCCCAATCACTTTTAATATTCTTGATATTCGTTTGGATACCAGACATCCTTGTAATCAATGAACACCTCCCCTTCATAGCTTAAGTTTTTATTTGCTCATTTATTTGTTAATTTATCTGTTTTTCTAATAACTGATCTCCTCTTTCTGTATTTCCCTTTACCTTCTGTTGCTTCTTTTGAATGAACACCAAAATATTTTTTTAGAAGCTTGAATTTCACGTCAATGGCCCCTGCGGTAGGCTTGCTCCATCGGAATACAGTTCTTCATCTTCTGAATAATAATAATAATAATAATAATAATAATAATAATAATAATAATAATAATAATAATAATAATAATAATAATCTTTGGAAGCTTGAATTTTACGTCAATGGGCCCATTGGTAGGTTGTTCCATGTGAATAGGGTTCATCTTCTGAATAATAATAATAATAATAATAATAATAATAATAATAATAATAATAATAATAATAATAATAATCTTTGGAAACTTGAATTTTAAGTCATTGGCCCATTTGGTGGGCTTGTTCCATAAGAGTAAGGTTCATCGTCTGAATAATGATAATAATAATAATAATACCAATAATAATAATAACTTCACAATTATATTTGACATTAGTATCTCTCAACACAGCATTCAATTATATGTTCCGTTCCTTCGCATCGCCATTATTGTGACAGCGAGCGCATCTCTTCCTCACACTCAAATCGGGCACCATTATCTGGGCAGCCTCGTCCAGTACCTCGTTTCGAGTAGCAATTAAACCCCCTACCTCCCACCCCTCCCCACAGGAGGTAATTGTCTCCGTGTTCTTAATTAGCCGAAATAAGTCATTTTCGGGTTTCGGATAATTAAGCCATCATGGTGCTCGTCTTCCGCTGCCTTTTGTGCTCGGCCTCCCGTGGCGTTGGGCTTCTTGTTGTTGTTTTTCTCGTTTTCGGTTTGTTGTTGTGGGTGTCGTTGTTTTCCTTGTTTTGCCATCTAGATTTGCCGTTGTTTCTCTCTTTCGATTTGGTTTTTTTCTGGAATCAAGTTTTTTTTTTTGAGGGGGGTCAAACTGCCCTTGCTAAACCACACTGTTGTTCTCAGCATCGCTGGTACTTATTTTACATTTAAAACGCTTAAAGTCCTCCTGGGCATCGCAAGGCTCATACAGCCAGCGCTGAACTCCGCTTTCTTAAGCCGACAGCCAGTGGGGAGAAGTCCCGTTGCCTAAGACAAGTGGCCAGTGTGTTGCTAGGCCCCCCAGCCCGAGGAATGATACCTATTTTCTAAGTAACCATCTAGAGCTTTCAGACCGCTAGGTTGGCGGGCCACCGGGTTTATGCAATGGCGCCATCCCCAAGCCACCAGTGAGCGGCGGGATTTGAACCTCGGTCCTCTCGACTGGTATGCGAGAAGATTACCATTATGCCACCACGGCTTTAGTATATTTGTCCTTGTTTCATTTGCAGTTGTTTCAAGTCTACATTTCAACTGTAGTCGTTCGGGCTGAGTTATACAAGCTCTATAAATTATCATCCCCGTCGTTTCGTGCACGTTGTTATTATCCTTTCTTACTCCTTTTCGGTATCTTTATTGTTCCACGTAGCCAAGGTTGTGGCTTTTTATCCTTTTAATCTTTTTATCTTCTAGACTCTGTTCTTTTCCTTTTGTCACCACCTTTCTTCGACTTCACTATTATTCGTCCTTTTCCAAGCAAAGATTTCGGCCATTATGAAATTTCCAACGATCGCTTTTGCTAGCATTCTCCTTTACATGTCCAATTTTCTCCTGTTATCCTGATCTTTTCACGTTACTTTTTCAATTTTCCGTTAAAGGAAACTATTTTGTCTGTCCGTCCGCACTTTATTCTGTCCGCTCTTTTTTCTGTCCGCACTTTTTCTGTTCAGTAGTTTATGATGATTGGAGGGTGGACGATCAACATACCAATTTGCATCCCTCTAGCCTCAGAGGTTTTTAAGATCTGAGCGCGGACAGAAAAAGTGCGGACGGACAGACAAAGCCGGCACAATAGTTTTCTTTTACGGAAAACTAATAAGTCATTTTCTAAGGACGCGACTCACAGCGGACATAAATCAAACTAAAACTGCAAACCCTAAATGCACTAACCCAGAATCCTACGTGCAATGAATAATTCAACCTTTTCCTTAAATGCCTTCGAAGATAGTCTGGCAGGCTCACCTTTCCTTAGTCTTGAGAATATCTGCAAACATTTACATAACATGCAATAATATATAGAATTTACACCAAACGCCAAGCGCTGGGACCTATGAGGTCATTGAGCACTGGAACGGAAATTAACTGTAAAAGGTTTGAAAGGTATAAAACAGGAGGAAGACCTCGCAGTTGCACTATGAATCAACTGTTAGTGAGGATGGGAAGTCGGATGGAAGAAAAATATGAACGGGGGCAAAGTAAATGGATTGAAAGGGGTTGCAGCAAGGGCATAAGGAAAGGACGCTGTAAAAGAACCTTAAGTAATGCCTACAGTGCACCTCGGGAAACATTGACATTTCCTCTCAGATCTTTCCAGTAAGTCGTCCCAGGTCCTTCGTCGTCCTATTCCCGACATCTTTATTATTATCCTTCATTAACCTCATTCCTTTTTTCTATACCTCCGTTCATATTCTCTTCCTTCCATCTGACTTTCTACCCTCTCTAACAATTGTTTCACAGTGCAACTGCGAGGTTTTCCTCCCGTTACACCTTTCAGACCTTACTGTCCATTTTCCCTTTCAGTGCTGAATGACCTCGTAGGTGCCAGCGTGTGGCCTTTGGCCTGAATTCTATAACCCAATCCAATCCCTTAATACCCCTGCCTTAAAATGTAGGGAGCTAACCCATTCGCATGTCGTCTATAAAACTGTGGGGAATTTTTCATCTACACCATCCTTAAAATCCGTCTCCCCTTTCATCTATAATAAGAGAGACTCGTTTCCTCTAATTTTCCTCCTTCTCTATATCTCCCACTTCCTCCTCCTCCTTCTCTATATCTCCCACTTCCTCTTCCTCCTCCTCATCCTCCTCCTCTCAACACTCGGGCATTATTCGGCAATCTAACTCAAAAGGCCAAAAAAAAAAAAAAAAAAAAACATGGTAAGAAAAATTAGGAAAAATATACTTTTCTCATCATCTGCTCGTTTTCACTTCTATCCAAAGAAGAGAGAGAGAGAGAGAGAGAGAGAGAGAGAGAGAGAGAGAGAGAGAGAGAGAGAGAGAGAAGAGGACTCATTGTTTATGGCCATTGTCTTTTCACTGGGATGTTTTCTCTTTGACTGTGATCATTCCAAGAATGAGAGAGAGAGAGAGAGAGAGAGAGAGAGAGAGAGAGAGAGAGAGAGAGAATTTGATCTGGTTATTTTACATACGTTTAATGTTAAAACAATAGCAAAATTATCACCAACAACCCAATCCAGGTGTACACAGAGAGAGAGAGAGAGAGAGAGAGAGAGAGAGAGAGAGAGAGAGAAAGAGAGAGAGAGAGAGAAATTTTAATAGATAATTTCACATACTTTTACTGTCAAAACAATCGCAAAATTATCACCAATAACCGGATCCATGCGCAAAGAGAGAGAGAGAGAGAGAGAGAGAGAGAGAGAGAGAGAGAGAGAGAGAGAGAGAGAGAGAGAGAGAGAGTTAGCGTTAGCAACACAATCATTTGGCTGAGGAAGAGCCTGTTATGTGTGTGCTATGCTTTCTTGTTTAGAGAGAGAGAGAGAGAGAGAGAGAGAGAGAGAGAGAGAGAGAGAGAGAGAGTCTCTCCCATTCAGTACTCTTCTTTTAATCTTTCCTCCGCCTTTATTCCTCGGACGGAAAAATAACATCACAGAGGAACCCCAATGAATTGCTTAAGAGAGATTCCTTTTGTCACTGTGCTTATTTTTCCCCTCCTTCAAAGGAAGATAAAATAAAAGAAGAAAAAAGTAAAAAAAAAAAAATCGATATTTCGCAATTACCGGTTATTAGTCGGGACGCTCCATAGCTACTGGTGAAATCGCGTCTGAAGACTTTAATTACGATGATGCATTTGTCAATTACGTTGAAGCAATTATCATTTGTCGCGTAATTACGTGCGTAACGCGATTATATTAGTAATGGTGGTAACGTTTTTTCTTTGACAGTGCTTACATAAAAGGTAATTAATCGTTCGTCATAATAATGCATACAAATATTTTAGGTCAGGGTTTCTTTGTGTGTGTGTGTGTATGTGTGTATATATATATATATATATATATATATATATATATATATATATATATATATATATATATATATATATATATATATATATATATATATATACTTTTAATTATTATATTTCTTTATCGATTGCTGCATGAATCTTTTGTCTCTGAGTTACCATCCAATGTCTGAACTTTATTTTCTATTACTATCTATCTCTACCAGCTAGTCGACTGGCTCTGTTCTATCCAGTACAGTTTCAGCGCCTTGATTTTCTAGTAATAAAGCTGCCTCAAAATCTTGTTGACAAGTCTTCCGCTATCAGACTGAAGCTTTACTTTCTAGCTTTTAAGAGGTAGTGTCCACATTACTGGCTATGAGCCCCTATCAAATTCACAAGAAGTTGAAAAAGAAAAAAAAAAGAAAAGGTTAATGATAATAATATTGTTTTGACACCGCTATCAAATCTATAAACAAGTTGAAAAAAAAGGTTAATGATAATAATAATGTTTTAATACCGCTATCAAATCTACGAAAAAGTTGAAAAAGAAAAAAGAAAGGTTAATGATAACAACAGTGTTTTAATACCGCCAACAAATCTACAAAAAAGTTGAACAAGGTAAAAAAAGAAAGGTTAATGATAACAATAATGTTTTAATACCGCCATCAAATCTACAAAAAAGTTGAACAAGGAAAAAAAAGAAAGGTTAACGATAACAATACTGTTTCAATACAGCTATAAAATTTACATAGAAGTCGAAAAAATAAAAAAGAATAACGTTTGTGCGTAGGGACAGGAATTTTGAGCAAACGCTCGCTCATTTCTATTATGGCGGCTTCGGGAGACCCGTCATAATCTATATTCATTTTGACAAGGGCTCTCAATTTCGATTCCGATGTCCGCCATCCATCTTTATTAAGGCCTGCCTATATTAACTTCTCTGTCGAAGCCTTTTTCCATCCAGCTCTCGGCGGTTCAGACGCAGTTCAGCTTTGGAACCCTCTCTCTCTCTCTCTCTCTCTCTCTCTCTCTCTCTCTCTATATATATATATATATATATATATATATATATATATATATATATATATATATATATATATATACACACACACATTCATACATACATACATACATACATACATACACACACATATATATATAACAAAGTCAGTTTCCGTCCTCTCTCTCTCTCTCTCTCTCTCTCTCTCTCTCTCTCTCTCTCTCTCTCTCTCTCTCTCTCTCTCTCTCAAAAACAAAGTGAATTCTGGCCGTACTATCTTACTATATCTCCTTGAAAAACTGCTCTCTACCCATGTAATAACAGCAACTACACGTATCTTAAAAACCGCAAAATCCAGTAAAAAATAAATAAGAAAACTACATTCTACAAATGGAAAATAAATTCGTTTCTAAGTTTTGCTGCCAAAGTGACTCAGTTATTGATACCCCTTAATATATCAAAACCTCAGCTGCTTATGCTGTCGCATTTTCAAACCAAATGTCCTCAAAAGATGAGCTAATTAGGTAATCTGAATAATATAAAAATCTTTGAGGCCCATTTTCTCTGAATGGGGCAAAAATGGCTTACGCCAGTTCTTCAAACCAGGGACGAACAGTTCATTAAAACTTGCTTCAAACAGGTATCCAAACTCTACGGTGTTGGGGCGTATGGTTTCAGTTACTTGAGACTGGAAGACTTTAAATGAGGCGGAGCAATTAGCCTTCAGTAAGGACCTCTTCCTCAAACGCTACAATCCTAAGTTTCCAAAAATCAATGAATGTTGGATCACGAGCGACCTTTCCAAAAGTCTAATCACTGATGCCAATCGCAACCCAATTCTCGTTGTTTTACCTAAATCTACGGTAAACGGTATAGAACGTTTGGTTTGTAAAGCCTAGAATATTTGCAACGAGGCTTTGCAAACTACCAACAAAAAAGGTAATTTCTCCTCAATAGCTTTAACTTTCCTCTACGAAATCTCATCCGTTGTGCCCATCACGAAGCCTACTGATATTTTTTGTAAAAACCCACAAATTACATTTTAGCGTAATCCTACTAACATACATATCGACAAACCAAAGAAAATGAACTTAAAACGCCTTGACGGATGTTAATACAATGAATAAATTCGATACACCAAATTGGTATTCAACACATTTTTATAATAACAATGATCATGCCAGCGATACCATTGCCTGCAACCTAGGAAGAAAAGTGGCTATCTGCAGCAGCCATTTTCAAAACTTTTTCTGGATGAAGTTTTGCATGAATGCCCCACTTTCCGCTTAACGTGTTTATCTTCCTATAGTAAAACGAATATTATTGTCGTTTGAAACTCTGAATGAGAACAATCACATCTTTTTAACTTTAACAGCAATACCTTGCTTGGAGTCAATGGCACCTGTAGGCTTGTTCCAATAGAGGTTTATCTTCTGGATAATAATAATAATAATAATAATAATAATAATAATAATAATAATAATAATAATAATAATCTCAAGTACCAACGTTCTCCGTCGAAAGCCCAAAGCGACAAACGAACCCCAGGTAACACAGGAGTAATATCTATACTGAAAAAAGAAAGAAAAAAAACTCTGAATTGTAGCACTCTCTCTCCCGGGAGAGAGAGTGCGAACGTGAAACATCCAATCAAGTTTTCGTATATCTTTTCCCACTATTGTTACCAGAGGTTCCGCTCTTTTGTCTGGCAGGGCCCCCCCCCCTCTCTCTCTCTCTCTCTCTCTCTCTCTCTCTCTCTCTCTCTCTCTCTCTCTCTCTGTGTGTGTGTGTGTGTGTGTGTGTGTGTGTGTGTACAGACGCATTGCTTTAATTGCTCCTGCCTAACAATTCAGCTACGGAAAGCCTTTCTCTTGAACTTCGGAGTGCTATTCAGAGAGAGAGAGAGAGAGAGAGAGAGAGAGAGAGAGAGAGAGAGAGAAACCCCATTTCGTACTCACCCATCTGCTCACCTCACAAAAATATAAAAAAAAAATGACAAATGTATTTAAAGAATAAGCCAAATTTAAATGTAGTTAAATATTAAGTTTTGTAAGAATAAAGGCCATGAGAATAAATGATACGATTGTCAATCCAGAATTATCATCAACCCGACATCTTTCATTTATGACGAATTAACCACGCCTGTCAATCCAGAATTATCCTCAATCCGAACTCTTTCATTTCTGGAGGATTAACCACGATTATACACTCATTAAACTATTGCGACACCAGTTTTAGTAACCATAAATCAATCAATTATTCACACAACATCATTCATAAAACACCAATATTACAGTCTCCAGCTGTGATACAACCTTCGCCTCTCTCTCTCTCTTTCTCTCTCCCTCTCTCTTAAATACCACTATCATGAATTACGACACGAAAGCTATTACCAAATCCCTCAGCCATGGAGGCAACCTTCAACAGAGAGAGAGAGAGAGAGAGAGAGAGAGAGAGAGAGAGAGAGAGAGAGAGAGAGAGAGAGAGAGAGAGAGCAACTGTCTATTCAACGGACTTAACGTTACAAGCAAATGCAAGGGGGGCATATGAAACTTTCTTTCCCAAAATATTACTGATCGATTGACGCTAAATATCAGATTTACGCAGACATTCTGAATTGGTAAAGTATCACCAGGAACTCCTGTCAAAATCGTACTTTTTGCCTTATCTTATTTGTCTTTTGTCCTTCCTTCTTTACCAGGGCATTACCAAAATAAATATCAAGGCGATTAGGCCTACCTGACCTGGGAGGGAGGTGGGAGGGGGGGACTGTAAACGGAGAACTAAAATAGAGAAAGCAAGGGCTTCCGCTAATTAATACTCGGTAAATCGAGCGCCGAAGTCTTGTAAGTGTTCGTTCTCGTGGAACTTTTACCGTTAATAAAATTCTAAAAAGCTGGCTGAATACATTCTCTCTCTCTCTCTCTCTCTCTCTCTCTCTCTCTCTCTCTCTCTCTCTCTCTCTCTCTCTGTCAGAAGCAAAACTAACAATGAAGCATTAAGTTTAACGGACAAGAGATATTCCTTATTTTCTGGTAAAAAATCTAAGTCTGAGTTAGGTGATAAATATACCAAGCATGCTTGTCTCTCTCTCTCTCTCTCTCTCTCTCTCTCTCTCTCTCTCTCTCTCTCTCTCTCTCTCTCTCTCTCTCTCTCTCTCTCTCTCTCTCTCAAAGATCAAAACACACTAACTTCCCACTAACAGGCAAACATAAAATGACCAGGTTAAAAAGAAATGACTATTTGACTAGCAAAGGCAACTTCTCTGACCAAAGGGATGTCTATCTGTAACTGACTAGTCCCTGTGTCCTGATCTGAGTAAGTCCTGCAAAATACAATATGGCAAAAGGTGTCTCAAATGCGACAATGGAAAGCAATTTTTTTATCATTCTGATAGTGCTGGAGGAGGAGGAGGAGGAGGACTGTGCTGAAGAAGAAGAAGAAGAAGAAGAAGAAGAAGAAGAAGAAGAAGAAGAAGAAGAAGAAGAAGAAGAAGGAGGAGGAGGAGGAGGAGGAGGAGGAGGAGGAGGAGGAGGAGGAGGAGGAGGAGGAGGAGGAGGAGGAGGAGGAGGAGAACTGTGCTGAAGAAGAAGAAGAAGAAGAAGAAGAAGAAGAAGAAGAAGAAGAAGAAGAAGAAGAAGGAGGAGGAGGAGGAGGAGAAGAAAAATTATAGCGACATATACAGACAATCATATACCGTGTCTTCACGCGACTTTTACCAACAATAAAAATTCTACGGTAATTGGCCGGAGACTAAACATCCTTAGTGCGTGACATAACATACCCTTTAGGAAGCACACTGAGGCACTCTCTCTATTATTTAATGGCACGTCCCACGTAAAGGAAACATTATTTTCACGTCCCCTTAACACAGAATTCTTGGACTTTGACTGATGAGTAGCCTGGCGTTGCAATGGTCATCAACGCAGTCCCGATCGCTGTTCAAGAAGTGTGCAGTGAAGACTTTCATGAACTACTTCAAAAGATGCCATATAAATATTTTTATTTATCTATTTATTAATTTATTTTTCCTTTTTAATATGTGAGATCTCTTTCTGCATTTCCCTTTACCTCCTCTTACTTCTTCCTATTGAACACCATATTCTTTGGAAGCTTGAATTTCAAGACAGTGGCCCCTTTTGTGGGCTTGTTCCATATGAATAGGGTTCATCTTCTGAACAATAATAATAATAATAATAATAATAATAATAATAATAATAATAATAATAATAATAATAATAATAAATATACAAAAGGATGAGAATGGTCTAACAAGTTGTACAGCTTTAATTGTTAAGCCTGGAATCACCGAAGCCATTTTACTTTCTATCAAAAGATTCACGACCTTATTCAAGGAAAAAAGGAAAGCATAAACCACTCCGGAATAATCTGGCCTGATGTAAAGTAAAAGAGCAAAATAAACTAATTCTCAAAAAATCTAAATTGTTCCTAAACAAAAAATCCATTCATCTTTACAAATATATATATACATATATATTGTATATATATACACAATATATTTAGTATATATATATATATATATATATATATATATATATATATATATATATATATATACTGTATATACATATATATATAGGCATGTTTGTAATTATCTTTACTGACCACAATAAACAAAGTTTCATTAAAATCTATTAATATAACAAGATAACAAACGAACATAAAAAAGTTATACAAATATACCAGAAAACTCGCTTTACTTAAAAGCAAGCTCGGAACTTCTTCCTCAGGGCTTCAGAACTGGAAATCTGAAAAGACTTATTCATTTGCCCAATTAAGGAAAATACGACCAATTATTCGGAAACCCGCAAAACTTTTAAATGGCTCATACAGATATCTTCATTATTGACGGAATTATTCAGCATCCCCAAGTGAATACAGGTTAATTAACTAGTTCTCCTATAGCTTAAAGACTTACGTTCACAATATATACCCAGAGGTTCATTAGCTGGGGCTTGCCTCTCGTACACCCGAGTACTTATTGCAAAGATTGTTACCTACTGCAACATTGGATTATATAGACTGGACTATAGAGTATGGGCCACAGGCCAAGCGCTGCGACCTATGTGGTCAATCAGCGCTGAAACGGAAACTTCCAGTCAAAAGGTTTGAAAGGTGTAACAGGAGGAAAACCTCGCAGTTGCACTGTGAAACAATTGTTAGGAGAGGGTGGAAAATAAGACGGCAGAAAGAAAACATAAACGGAGATACAGTAAAAGGAATGAAAGGGGCTGCAGCTAGGGTTAAAAAAGTTAAGTATACCTTAGTTTAACCAGACCACTGAGCTGATTAACAGCTCTCCTAGAGAGGGCTGGCCCGAAGGATTAGATTTATTTTACGTGGCTAAGAACCAACTGGTTACCTAGCAACGGGACCTACAGCTTATTGTGGAATCCGAACCACATTATGACGAGAAATGAATTTCTATCACCAGAAATAAATTCCTCTAATTCTTCACTGGCCCGTCGGAGAGTCGAACACTGGGCCAACAGCGTGCTAGCCGAGAGCTCTACCCACCCTTCCATTGAAGCAGCTAGGGGCCGAAGAGACGCTTAAGTAATGTTAATGCCTACAGATCTGCAATAGAATTAGGGGCATATTTTAGGGGAAGGGGTTTGCTCTTTCATACCCACTCATAATATTCTTTCTTGTAATATTCAGAAGTACTCAGGTTCCAGCTCCTTTTAGGACTTTCCATGCCCGAATTGCTAATGCGCTGGACTCTCACTCGGAAGACCGGGGTTCGGTCCCGTGGTGAGTCAGAAATTTACTTCTGTGAAACACGTTCCCATGTGTTCATTTCCATATATATATATATATATATATATATATATATATATATATATATATATATATATATATATAGTATATTTATATTTATATATATAAGTATTATATATATAGCCTATACATAGAGAGAGAGAGAGAGAGAGAGAGAGAGAGAGAGAGAGAGAGAGAGAGAGAGAGAGAGAGAGAGAAAACTGTTTCATGCAGTATTTCAAGCCTTTATGAAAAATAATGGTTATTTACATGATAAAAGTTATATATAATATATATATATATATATATATATATATATATATATATATATATATATATATATATATATATATATATATATATATGCTTATTTACTTAAGAGAGAGAGAGAGAGAGAGAGAGAGAGAGAGAGAGAGAGAGAGAGAGAGAGAGAGAGAGTG
Source organism: Macrobrachium rosenbergii (assembly GCF_040412425.1). Classification (NCBI taxonomy): domain Eukaryota; kingdom Metazoa; phylum Arthropoda; class Malacostraca; order Decapoda; family Palaemonidae; genus Macrobrachium; species Macrobrachium rosenbergii. Next base: position 16,706,672 of record NC_089779.1, read on the forward strand.
AGAGAGGGGGATCATGAGCACGTGCCAATGGCAAAACAGTGAAAGAAAGAACCTTCGAGAAGCACTTTGCAAACTTCCCTTTTATGTGTATTATGCAGAACTTGCATTTTTTTCTTCGTGCATCTCTTTCAAATTTTCATACTTGAACAGTCTTTGAACTTCTGCTATATAATGTATGTATATTATATATATATATATATATATATATATATATATATATATATATATATATATATATATATATATATATATAATTATACACTAGAACATCAGAAACATGGCGTCTTCAGAATAAACATTCTCAAGCAATATCCGATCCTATTCAATGTAATGGCAAGAGCAGAGATATTAATTCTCTCTATTTTTTTCCACGCTCTGCTCCTTATCTACTTCAGAATGTACCACGGCGTGTTTAAGCGGCCCCCTCCCCGCCCCATACGGACACACACTTGTTTATTGATCTTCAGGTAATGAAGCCCAAATATTCACAGGTATGTACACAGCCCATTATGAGTAGTGGTAGACATATCGTTACCTTTCGCTCTACAGGGCTCTCTTGCCACTGTTTAGAATAGAACACAGAATTTAGGCCGGAGGCCAAGCGCTGGGACCTATGAGGTCATTCAGCACTGAAACGGAAACTGAAAGTGAAAAGGTTTAAAAGGTGTAACAGAGGAAAAGTTAAGTATACCTTAGTTTTACCAGACCACTGAGCTACCTTGCAGTTGCACTATGAAACAATTGTTAGGAGGGTGGAAAATCAGACGGAAGAACAATAATATGAACGGAGGTACAGTAAAGGGAATGAAAGAGGTTGCAGCTAGGGGCCAAAGGGGCGCTGCAAAGACCCGTAAGTAATGCCTACAGTGCACCAGGTGGTACACTGACGACACTACCCCATTACGGGACTTGCCCTTGTTTAAGAAAGGGACTGACTACTGAAAACCGACAATTATCGAAAGCTCGAAACTGCTATGTATACCAGACCTTGTCCTGTCGAATTAGGGTGGAGCAAACAGCAAATTGTTCTTTGAGCTTTTACAAATAATCATAAACAAGTAAAAACTGCGCAGAAGTTTCTTCGGCGCAATTGAGTTTTCTGTACAGCGTATAATCAAGGCCACCGAAAATAGATCTATCTTTCGCTGGTCTCGGTGAAATGCTGTATGGGCCGCGGCACATGAAACTTTCAGCCACGGCCCGGTGGTGGCATGCCCTATAGCGTTGCCAGACGCACGATTATGGCTGACTTTAACCTTAAATAAAATAAAAAATTTTGGGGCTAGAAGGCTGCAATTTGGTATGTTTGATGATTGGAGAGTGGATGACCAACATACCAATTTGCAGCCCTCTAGCCTCAGTAGTTTTTAAGACCTGAGGGCGGAGAGAAAATAGTGCGAACAGGATAAAGTGCGGACGGACCGACAAAGCCGGCACAATAATTTTCTTTTACAGAAAACTAAAGACTAAAACTATCTGAAAAAAAAAAAACATGAAAAACTCCACCGCCTTCTCCCAGACCCAGCACCATTCTTTAAGTAGTTGTTCTGGTGACTTACGTTCATTAGGCAAAAGTAGTTTGAGGGCGAAAAATGCGCGAGTCTTTCCAAAACTTGATTAAGACGTCGGGTGGAGCAAAGTTGCCGGGATCTTTCCGTACTTGTTTCAAACTTGAACTTCTAACTTGGTACTGAGGAGGATGGAGGATGGAGGATGAAGGAAGAGGGGAAATGGACCGAGATGATAAAAGTGTCACTGGAGGAAGAGAGAGAGAGAGAGAGAGGGGGGGGGGGAACTATAGAAGGAATATCGATTTTAGGCCAGAGGCCTAGCGCTGGGACCTATGAGGTCATTGAGCGCTGAAGGGGAAACTGCGAGTAGAAAGGTTTGAAAGGCGTAACAGGAGGAAAACGTCCTAGTTACACTATGAAACAATTGTTGGAGAGGGTGGACAGCAAGATGGAAGAAAGAGAATATGGAGGGAGGTAGAGTAAAAGGAATGAAAGGGGTTGCAGCTAGGGGCCGAAGGGGCGTTGCAGAGAACTTTAAGTAATGCCTACAGTGCACCGCGTGAGATGCACTGACGGCACTACCCCCCAACGGAAGAAGAGGGGGGGGGAAACTGACTGGAGAAAAAGGTTAAATCGGCAAAGCTTTTCAAGTGGCAACTGTGTGGAAAGAAAATTGGAGAAGATTTTGAAAGAGCAATTGGAGGAAGGGGGAATTGGTAAATGATAATAAATGCATGACTGGAAGAGAAGAAGAAAAGATACAAAGATTTTAATTTTCTGTAAAAGAAAACTATTGTGCCGGCTTTGTCTGTCCGTCCGCACTTTTTTCTTTCCGCCCTCAGATCTTAAAACCTACTGAGGCTAGAGGGCTGCAAATTGGTATGTTCGTCATCCACCTTCCAATCATCAAGCACACCAAAATGCAGCCCTCTAGCCACATTAGTTTTAATTTTACTTAAGGTTAAAGTTAGCCATAATCGTGCTCCTAGGATAGGCCGCCACCGGGCCGTGGTTAAAGTTTCATGGGCCGCGGTCATACAGCATTATACCGAAAATAGATAGATCTATTTCGATGGCCTTGATCATATGATGTGCAGAAAACTCGAAGTTTCTTCGGCGCATTTTTTACTTGTCTATTGGAGGAGCTGGAAAAGTGTTCAAAACTTCCACGACAGAAACATCGCTTATAATTAATTTTAGGATAATTAGTGATAAAAAAAAAACAAATCGTAAACTCAAAACACAACTTGGGTTTCCGCATAAGACAACAACTCCATCACAACAATAGTCGAGTCTGAATTAACAAGCCAAACTATAACAGACCTAATCTAATTAACCGAAACTTGCCAGACCTACCGACACGCAGCCAGCCTCCCGAGCATTAATAATCTAACTAACCTAACTTTGGGATTAGGCCTACTGTGACATCCGTCACAAAAATACCTGAAACTATGGTCAAGTTATACCTTCAAAGGATCTGCCATAGGAGAGTTACCGTTTGTATCCATGGAGATAGGAGACTGATTTATATATATATTATGAATTTTTATCACATCACCGTGATTCATATACAAGCATTTAGCTACTAGGAAATAATATATTTTCATATATGTTACCCGAAGGGGAATTTTCTAGTTGATAATAAGTTCGTCGTCTCGTGGGCTCGGACCACGGCAGACAAGAACTCAGGATTACCGTGAAGATTCTAAATACAAATACCTGAGTTCGACTAGGATTTGTAGGTGGGAGTTAGTATCTACTTGTTGGCCGTGCGGTTAAAATCGCGTCACTGCAGTCCTGAGATCTTGTCTTCCGTGGTTCGAGCCCACGAGACGACGAACTTATTATCAACTAGAAAATTCCCCTTCGGGTAACATATATAAAAATATATTATTTCCGAGGTAGAGCGAATTGGATATTAAAGGATGTTTGTAGCTTAATGCTTGTGTGTGTGTGTGTGTGTGTGTGTGTGTGTGTGTGTGTGTGTGTATATATATATATATATATATATATATATATATATATATATATATATATATATATATATATATATATATATATATATATAATTATATACGAATACGAAACCTCCTCCAACTAAGGGAACTGGGAGATTCAAATGAACGGTCAAACTCCCCACTTCATCCAAGGAGGAAAATGGAGTCTCAGATGAATGGTCACGCTTTTTACCTCCTCCCCCTTTCCCATAACCACACCCCCTAAAAATGGAGGGGGGGGGGGATTCAGTCTCATATCTACGAAAATGAAAAGAGGTTTGGATTCTCTTCCTGGTTCTTTGATCTTGTGTTTTAATTTGCCTCTGGCGATAAGTTTTTAGCGGTGTTCTTTCTTCTCTTATTTTTCCTCTCCTTCTTCCTATTTTTCCTCTTTTTCTTTTTCTTCTTCCTTTTCAGAGTTCCAGGTAGTAGATAAAATGGGTAGGAGAAAAATGCTCTACAGATAACAGAAATGGGTCACGGCAATAAATGAGAATGTGTGTTGAAAAGGATGAGAGACCTTACCTTACAGACCTTACAGTTCGTTCGGGTTGCCCCAGGTCCCTCAGTATGAGGCAACTCTGATGTCTACCAGAGAATTGCTAATGCATCTTCCGGTATATTTTGCATCTTCCAGTCTTGGATGGTCTGGGATGCATCTTACATATTTGTCGAGCTTATTCTTAAACACATCTACGCTCACTCTTGATATGTTTCTCAGATGAGCTGGTAGCGCATTGAATAGATGCTGGTGCGTGGTGGATTGATGTCCTGTGTGCTTTCCTTAGTTTTCCTGGCATAGTTTTGGGCACTATTAATCTACCTCTGCTTGTTCTTTCTGATATTTTTAGCTCCATGATGTTTTCAGTAGTTCCTTCTATCTGTTTCCATGCCTGGATAATCATGTTCTCTTCTCCTTTCAAGACTATATAGATTTAAGAATTGTAGTCTTTCCCAGTAGTCAAGGTCCTTAACTTCTTCTATTCTAGCTGTACAGGACCTTTGTACACTCTCTATTTGTGCAATACCCTTTTGGTAGTGTGGATACCATATTATATTGCAATATCCAAGTGGACTATGTACATACGTTTTATAAAGCATAATCATGTGTTCGGCTTTTCTTGTTTTGAAGTAACAGAACATTCCCATTTTTGCTTTGCATTTTGCCAATATTATCGCTATTTGTTCATTGCATAACATATTCCTATTCAACATCACACCAAGGTCTTTAACTGCTTCCGTATTTGTGATTGTCTCATTATTAGGTCCTTTATATTCATATAGCATTCTTTCTTTATCACCATAGTTTATTGATTCAAATTTATCAGAGTTAAATGCCATCCTATTTACCTCTGCCCATTTATATATATTGTTTAGGTCTCTTTGTAGCGAGTTCCTATCTTCATCACAAGTAATCTCTTTACTTATTCTTGTGTCATCAGCGAAACTTCTCACTACTGAGTCCTTAACATTACTGTCTATGTCTGCAATCATAATCACAAACAGCAATGCAGTTAATACCGTACCTTGTGGCACACCGGATATTACCGTAGCTTCATCCGATTTCTCATCGTTAGCAATCACTATCTGTTTTCTGTTTTGCAAAAATTCTTTTATCCATCTTCCTACTTTATCCACAATGTTATATTTTCTCATTTTTTCGCTAATATATTATGGTCTACCTTGTCAAAAGCTTTTGCAAAGTCTAGGTAAACCACATCTGTATCTTTTTCATTTATCATATTTTTATATATGCTTTCGTGGTGAACTAACAGTTGGGTTTGTGTGCTTCTTCCGGGTACAAAACCATGTTGTCCTATATTAAACAAACTATTTTTCATTAAATGTTTCATTATATATTTTTTCATTATCCTTTCGTAAACTTTCATAATATGAGATGTCAGACTCACAGGCCTATAATTACTTGCCTCTAGTCTTGATCCACCTTTGAAAGTTGGGGTAATATACGCTAATTTATGCTCATCATAAATCTCGCCTGTATCTATACTTTGTCTTAATAATATTGTGAGCAGCCTTGCGATTGAATGAACCACTTTCTTTAACAAAATGGCAGGAACACCATCAGGTCCTGCTGCTGATCCATTTTTAATCTCATTAATAGCCTGCACAATATCGGCTTCAGTAATAACTATGTCCGATAAATATTCACTATTTTCATCTCTTATTTCTGTATCATTATCTTCATTATCAACTCTAGGTGTGAATTCACTCTTACATCTTTCTGCTAATATGTTACATATTTCCTTTTTTTCATTTGTTAATCGCCCTTCAATTCTTAGAGGGCCTATTTCTACTCTTTATTTTATTCATTTTTTTTGCATATGAGTAAAAAATTTTGGGGTTTTGTTTAATATTTTGTAGGGTCCTTTCTTCAAGGTCTTGTTTTTCTTTTTCTTTTGACTGTATAATCTTATGTTCTGCATTTTCTATCTTACTTTTTAGCTCCATCACTTTCCATGCATTCTTTTCTTTTGCAAGACCTTTTTTCCACTTTCTGATTTTCTGAAACAAGATCCTTCTGTCTCTTGGAATGCATGACTGATGTTTACTTTTCTTCTTCGGTATATATTTTTCCACTATTTCCTCTAATATTTTATATAATATATCGGTATTTACCTGTATATTATCCCTTACGAATATGTTTTCACAGTCTTTGTTTAATTCTTCATTTATTTTTTACCAATTTATATTTTTACTATAGAAATCATATTTTCCATATCCTTCCCAATTTTTCTTCACTTGCTTATCTCTGTTCTCATGTTTTGGACCGGACTGTTAATTCTATGACATTATGGTCTGAAATACTCGTATTATACACTTATTTCTTTAACATAGTTCACCTCGTTCACAAATACTAGTTCTAAAATATTATCCTTTCTTGTTGGTAGGTGATTTATTTGTTGCATATTATGTTCTAGTAGCATATCTAATAGCTTTTCAAATTGCCTCTTATCTTCTGCGCTACTATTACTCTCCTTTTTATATGTATAAATACAACCACAGTCTCCTATTCGTTCTTTCCATTCTACAAAAGTTAAAGTCTCCGGATAGGAGTATAGTCCAGTCTTTGTGATTTCTACAGATATCATCCAATTTGTCAATTATTATGTCAAACTCTTTAGTATTCGGGGGTCTGTATATTACAATGTTTACTAATTTTTCAAATTCAAATTCTACTGCTATTAGTTCACATTCTGTGTTACTATATTTCTCACAGATTTTTCCTTGATTTATGTCTCTCCCATAAATCGCAGTTCCCCCTTGATTCCTATTTTTTCTATCTGATCTATAAGTTACGAAACCCTTTATCTGATCATCATTACCAGTCTCTTGTGAGTACCAGGTTTAAACTTATATTCATTATATCTATTTTTTCAGTTTGGGTTAGTTCTTCTAAGAACTCTATTTTTCTTTTTGAGTTATTCAAAAGTAAACCCTGTGCATTCATCACTATGATGGTTTGCGTTTTATCCCCATTATCTAATATGGGTAATAATAAGGATTTTCCCATGTCTCTCTCCTGTTCTGATATGTTGTTCTTTTCTTCATTTCCATAACTTCGGAAATTAAAAAATCCAACTTTTCCAAAATAGTTGATCTTCCATCTTCATAATTATTCATTTTGTGTTTGTATCTGCACCTATCTCCATATCTGCACCATCCATTTGCATCGTAGATACATTGCTTTGTTGCACTGTACCTGGGAGCTGACGTCTCATATCGTGGTGGTGACCTTTCATAACGTGGTGCCGGCTTGCTTTTTTCCTTCGTCACATATATACTCTTTATTCTTTCCTTTGTTTGTTTCATTTTACTTTGATTTTTTATATGTATCTGCTTTTGATTTTCGTTCTTCATGGCAACAGGATGCATGTGTCTGCATTTTCTGTTGAATTTGCAACCTTTTCCTTCTCTCAGATTCCCACATACTTTTGGACGTAGATCGCTGCATTCAACCTCATAGCCATCTAGATATGCACATTTGCCATAAATTTCATAGTTGTGACATATCTTGGGATGTTTGTAGTGACATCTTTCACCGATTCTGCAATTTCCTCTTTTCAAAAGAGTGCAGACTATGTCTTTCTTTTTTTTTTTTCTTGCTCATTCCCTTCAATATGTATATCAGGGTACAGCCTCTTTGGGATTTTTTTTGTGTTGTCATTTCGTAGTTTATTTCTTCGTATGTATGCTGTTGTATTGCCTCATATGTAGAGTCTATGAGAGAGAGAGAGAGAGAGAGAGAGAGAGAGAGAGAGAGAGAGAGAGAGAGAGAGAGAGAGAGAGAGAGGAACTGCTATGAGGTATGGGATATATCAACTGAGAGAAAGAGAGGAACTGCCTGTGAGGTATGGGATATATCAACTGAGAGAGAGAGAGAGAGAGAGAGAGAGAGAGAGAGAGAGAGAGAGAGAGAGAGAGAGAGAGAGAGAATAGATTAGGAATAAGTTCACAGTTATTAGAATAACATTAACTACAGACACCTTCGCAAAGATTCACATTACAGCTCTAATCACATGATATATATTTCAATACAATACTTTGATTTTTATCGCTACTACAATATAAACTTCCTTGACTGGAACTCTTGAATCCTCAAAGACACTAAAGTTGGGGGATGGAAAGAAATATAAAATTTTGGCCAAAGACCAAGCGCTGGGACCCATGAAGTCATTCAGCGGTGACGGGAAAACTGAGAATAGAATTGCTCGAAAGGTGTAACAAGAGGAAAACCTTGCAGTTGCACCATGAAACAGCTGGTAAGAGAGGGTGGAAAGTCAGGCGTAAGAAATTGAATAGAGACGGAGGTACAGTAAAAGGAACCTTGAGCAATGCCTACAGTGCTCTGCATGAGGTGCACTGAAAGCACTACCCCCATACGGGATAAAGTTGCTCGACTTAAAAATACAAAACATTGAAAGGGACACTCATGCGCATCAAGAATTTGTGGAGCGATGGATATATAAGATTAATTACAGTATTAATTACAGTGTGTATTCGACTCGTATCAAGTTTTCGTGACAGTAACTTTTCCAGTTTGTAATCAGTTTTTTAATCTCCCAGAGTAATGTTTCAGTTGTACTGTAATTGAGACACTCTCTTGATGATGCCTATTGAAGTTACTGAAACATACCAAACCATAAATAAGTGAAATGAAAAACTATATATTGTATATGTGTGTATATTATATACATATATATATATATATATATATATATATATATATATATATATATATATATATATATATATATATATATATATAATGAAAGGGGTCATTTATGTATACTCACTTGTAGTTATCGGGGTAAGGATGGGGAACAAGAAACTTGGCGATATTACAGTTAGCAGTTCCAGTAGCTGATAAAAATAGGTCTTAATGGGTGATCTGCCTTACGGACTTTTGGGAGTCCATAAAGTCGTCCTGGTCGTGTATTGACTGATAAGGAAAAGACGGTCTTGTCACGCGGTCTTAATTTTGCTTTACGTCTAAAAAGTTATATATATATATATATATATATATATATATATATATATATATATATATATACTGTATATATATATATATATATATATATATATATATATATATATATATATATATATATATATATATATATATATATATATATATACTCGTCTAATCAAAATACTGTCCGACTAATAACGCGAATGGAAGAGAGAGAAGGCCATTAGACATCTACATACCCCTTCACAAAACGGAAAATGAAAAAAAAATAAAAAACAACCAAAACCTAATAACGGGCTGCGTCCACTTTTCATCCAATAATGACGCCCGTCCAAACTACGCATAAATGGCAATTTCCAGTCTTGATTGAATTATTTATGCAATCTGGCGTCGCACGACGAATTTCCAAACTGATCACGTCGACCACTCTAAGGGCGAGGCTCTAAGTTACCTCTACTTTATATTAGAGCTTTCGAACGCCATGATGACAACTCCTCCTCCCCCCCAACACCAAAACCCCCGTCATACCAATTAGCATCAGTGACGATGGAAATGAATGAACAATACAATCCTGAACACAGGAGGACAGGAGAGGGTACAGCTATTGCCGTATTTGTTTTCTGTATGCTTTTGTATCGCTCGAAAAATACAGGAATAAAATCATCGGTTGTTAATGGTAACAAAGGGTCTACGTTTTATCAAACCAGGATTCAAAGGGACTTTTCACACCCTGAGCTGCCTTTAATCTAATACTAGAATCCTTTCATCTCTCTCTCTCTCTCTCTCTCTCTCTCTCTCTCTCTCTCTCTCTCTCTCTCTATGCCCTGACATGAAGAATATGTTAGGAGAGGGTGGAAAGTAAGACAGAAGAAAGATAATATGAACGGAGGTACAGTAACAGGTGACTAAAATACGTTTAGAAGGTTTGCGGATTAGTTTCACTTGTTTGAGGGTGCTACAAGCCAACTGCTTTCTGCCATGCAGAAAACCAGGGGCCTTGAATAAGTTCTCATCCACAGTAACGTTGTACAGAATATAACTGAAAACGTAAATGGATTGTCAAAAGTCCCATGACACAACTAGCAGTCTCTGAAAGCAAGAAGCTTTGCGGTTCAAAGTGTTGACAGAACAAGCATGTTGTCCCTTGCAATGGATGACAAAGTATTTTCCTTCAACTAATTTCCCTGAATCGTCAGTTACAACGTCCCCAGTCCGGTGGCATTTTCCCGAGATGTGACCTAGTACCGGGACCTTTCCCTGAAAAAAGTGGGACGCCATATCTTGAAAACTAACCACAGAGTTTTCTTGAAAATAATCTAAGTATGTTTCCCACACCCAAATTACTCTGAAATTCCTCATTTCATATAATCTAACCTACCCGAGGGGTATGGCAAAAAAAAACGGGGCTGGTGCAATACTAGCATACATCTCAGGAATTTGCAGTCCCATGCAGACCACTGCCTACGCAACACAATCACCAGGTTTCTCTCTCGCGACACCAAGTGAATATTCAGTGAATACTAGTTTATGTCACTGCCACTGCTGGCCGCCTTTCATTTCTGTTCTGTTTTCAAGGACATGACGCGTCCAGTATCAAGCGGATGATAGTGATTACCCGCTCTTTCTCGAAAAATGTCGTCTGTTTTTAAATGCGTCCCCCCCAAAAAAAATACCACATTTAAATCGTCTTTACATTTATCAATGCTTTAGACAAAGCCATCAGATAAAAGCTTGGCTCCTTTCTTCCTCTTGTCGTTAAAGCAGTAATCTTTCTTTGTATGACATTCAGGTCAGGCAAAAATGACAAGGACGCCTTGTTTGATGTGACCTTCACGACAGGCAAGATTTAAAACAGCTATGGTTTTAATGACTTTCTGTTCAGGTTAAAGTTGAACATTTATATATATATATATATATATATATATATATATATATATATATATATATATATATATATATATATATATATATATATATATACAGTATATATATATGTATGTATATATATTCATATGTATATATATATATATATATATATATATATATATATATATATATATATATATATATATATGATTTTACAGTAATATATATATATATATATATATATATATATATTTATAATTATATATATGCATATTTGCATAAAAACATATATACATATATATATTTATACAAATATATATACATATAAGTATGCGCGCGCGCGCGCGCCTTTTCCTCCTCGCAGAGGTGGCCCCATAAGGTGTTACCTCTCATTCTTCTCAGTTCAAACTGCAACCCACATTAGTCTACCAATTACAAGGTACATAATTCACTGCTTAAGTCAAACGATACACACCGGACATTATAGTAAAAAATGGCCTCACCCGACTTTCTCACTCCAAAATCGATCTCGGAACTCTCGCAAGTGAAGTGAGGCCAAGTCTGTGTGTGTATGCTTCCGCGCGCGCATACACGCGCGATTCTGTGGCATGACGAACAAATACACACGACACCTCGGTAAACCTTTTCACAAAATCTGAAAAGTGCATTATTCCATTTCATTATTCACACCTTCAATTCTGACAGAATCACGAACAAAGGTTTATTGTCCTCGTGAAAGAATGATGTTGAGATGGAGGGGGAAACACAGCTTCAAAAGTGTCAATTTTTCCCCTCTTTCGCGAAAGCCTGAGAAGGGGATTGCTTTACAGAGGACAAACAGGGCAGAACGCTAAGGTGAGGGTGGGAAGGCATTTGCGTCGAAGCTAAGGCTTTCAGTGACCGTCAGTTTTAATAAAATTATTTATTTGAGCTTTCGTTTCGTAATATAGAATAGAATATCGAACTTAGGCTAAAGGCCTAGCGCTGAGACCTATGAGGTCATTCAGCGCTGAAACGGAAAACTGACAGTAAGAAGGTTTGAAAGGTTCAACAAAAACCTCGCGGTTGCACTTTGAAACAATTGTTAACAGAGGGTGGAAAGTACGTTGGAAGAAAGAGAACACGAACGGAGGTAGAGTAAAAGGAATGAAAGGGGTTGCAGCTAGGGGCCGAAGGGACGCTGCAAAGAACCTCAAGTAATGCCTACAGTGCACCGCATGCAGTGCACTGACCCTACGGGAACAGCAAGATAGATAGATTCAGAAAGTAAAGATGAAACACAAGGATCTAAAGATGGAACTGGTATAAAGCCCTTCAACAGAGCTAAGAAGTAAACAGTTACAGAGCTTAGATAGCAAGACTGACGAAAGGAGGAGGGAACGGTTGGTGGGGGTAATTTAGCATACCCAGTTCTCAGGCAGGTCAGACTGATTTCAAAACTTCTGCTCTGGGTTGTAGCCAGACCTCCCAAAAGACTACTTCGCCTCGGATCTTCTTTATTTCTTTTGTTACTTGGTTTCGGTGACGACTACTCAAGCTACCATTCAGATAGAGATCTAGATAATACATAATGCTGTAAATTTGGAAAACCCAACTTATTATTATTATTATTATTACTATTATTATTATTATTTTTCAGAAGATGAAACCTATTCATATGGAACAAGCCCACCAAAGGGGCCACTGACTTGAAATTCAAGCTTCCAAAGAATACGGTGTTTATTTAAAACAAAATAAGGCAACAAGAAAAACCAAAATAACACAACTCTAAAGTATACGGAAACAAGAACATAAAAATGAATGAAAATGTAAAAATAACATGAAAATAACATAAGATAGACACAAGAACACGAATACTGAGCGATAACAAAAATCTGTAGAAAACGAACGCAATAACATCACGTACAAGATAAACGAATAGATCGTGAAAAGCAAAAGGAGTATCTACAATATTTATATTCATAAATATTTATATTTATAAATGTATTAATAGATATTTATATTAATATTTATATTTATAAACGTATTTATATACATTCATAAATATTTATAAACAGGAGAAAATACTTAGTGAATATAGATAAAGATTCATAAATACTCATATTTATACTTATAAATATTTTATATATATATATATATATATATATATATATATATATATATATTTATAAACGTATTTATACACATTCATAAATATTTATAAACAGGAGAAAATACTGAGACAGTGAATATAGATACAGATTCATAAGTATTTATATTTATAAATATACTTATAAATATTCATATTTATATTTGTAAATGTATTTATACATACTCATAAATATTTACAAACAGGAGAAAATACTTAGACAGTGAATATAGATAAAGATTCTCGTTGAGCTTCAGTTCCGCTTAGAGACAAAAACAACTTCTCCACTTCGCAACGAGGAAGCAGAAGACTGCGAGGCTTTACAAAGGGTCATTAAGAGGGATATCTATTCTCCCCGTCTTAGGAAATGCCGATTTGGGGGATTAACGCTTTCCCTTAAGGGAAATGAGCAATTACTTCCGTGAGTAATATAAAGTGCGTATGTGTGTGTGTGTGTGTGTGTGTGTGTGTGTATATATATATATATATATATATATATATATATATATATATATATATATATATATATATATATATATATAATATACTTATTACAAATCTGTATACGACCCAAACTTCGAACCCAGGGAAGTTATGAGGCGTCTCTCCCTGGAAAGAACTATAACGCCATTACAGATCAGGCCATATATCAATTCATTCAATGGACTACATAAAATACAATATTAACTTTACATGAGGCCGAAAGCTACCCTCTACCTCTGAAGTTCAAAGTTCATAAGACAGCAAAGTGCAGCATTACGTATCGCTCTAGGCGACACGGTCGCTTGCATAATCTGTCGCTGCTATATATACGCCCGAACGGCGTAGTCTGTGAATCAGTTGACGCCCCTAATATGCAAATTTCCCGTAATAAACTAAATAGAAGTTCTTTCATTTAGGGCGGAACGTCTGTGGGTGGCGTCCTACAACGCGGACCCCGTAGGCTAGCAGTGCCGTCAGTGCACCTCATGCTGTGCACTGTAGGCCTTACTTAAGGTTCTTTGCAGCGTCCCTTCCTTAGGCCCCTAGCCGCAAACACTTTCAATCCTTTTACTGTTCCTCCGTTCATGTTATCTTCCTTTCATCTCACTTTCCACCCTCCCCTAGCAATCGCTTCCTCCTGTTACGCCTTTCAAACCCTTCATTCTCAGTTTCCCTTCCAGCGCTGAATGACCTAACGGGTCCCAGTGCTTGACCTTTGCCTTAAATTTTATATTCCATTCCGTTCAAGTAACAACACGAATTACGCATCTCGCTCACTAACAACCCATTGAAAACCAAAAACTACGCAGCCAGAAACAAACAAAAAAAATAAAAAAATAGGAATTACGCTCTGATTCGTGGAGAACCAGCAACTACGCATCATGTCCATCAATAAACATGAACAATACAAACAAGATGAGTATTACGCACCCAGTTAAAAAAAAAACGAGAATTACACGTCTTAAAAAAAACAGGAACTACAAGTCTAAAAAAAACAGGAATTACGTATGTCTTCCTCGCCGCCCCCCAACCGAAATCATGTATGTCTCCAAAACACCACGAATTACGCGTCTTAAAAATAACACAGAAATTACAACTCTTTAAAAAAACAGGAATTACGCATGTCTTCCTCGCTCCCCACCCAACGGAAATTACATGTCTCCAAAAAAACCAAGAATTACGCACGTCCACGAGGACAAGCGACAACTACGAATCATATCCAAACAAAATACAAAAACAAAACAAAACAAAAAATCGAAACCCACTCAATAATAAAACCTAAGAGTTCGGTGGCATCCGGGAACTACGCAGTCACTCTCAACATACAAAGCCAGAACCTACGCCTTTTTACGCATCTCCTCAGGAAGACGGAACAAACGTATCCACCGAGTGTAGATCCCAGCACCCGGTCCTGAGGCCCTTCCTGAGGGTCGTACCCACCCCCTCCCCCAAATCTGGAATGATGGGATGGGGGGGGGGAGGTGAACCGACCCAAAGCAATTTACTCTCGATACTAAAACCGTTCCAGTCCTCGGCGGGATTCACGCCTCTACATTCGTTGCGTAACAGTGGAGAGAGAGAGAGAGAGAGAGAGAGAGAGATTGAGAGAGAGAGAGAGAGAGAGGAATTAACAAGTCTATCGGTCTAACTATATATATATATATATATATATATATATATATATATATATATATATATATATATATATATATGGGCTTGTTTATATTCAGAATAATAATAATAATAATAATAATAATAATAATAATAATAATAATAATTCTATCCTTCAGGAGACTGCTCCTCCTGTGAGAACAAGGTAAACGCCTTTAACACGAGATCAAATCTTCACAATTGCAAAGTGGAGTTCGACGTACGAGTATATTGTTAGCACCGCACATCGCTGTTACACCGAAGCGGCCATTCACAATTCAGCGGCAACACTCGGGAACAGAAACGCTAACTGGGGCCTCCAGATAACCGCCAAAGACCTAGTGGATTACACCGGCCTATCTGAATGTCTTTCCCTTTCTCTACAGATATAAACGCATACGAATCAAAATGCTGAATAGCATTTAAGAATTGCTACTTTATAACGCATTAGTTATTCAAATAGTAATTTACCATTCAAAACTGTCTTCATATTACAAGGCCGACTGCATAGACCTGGAATACTGAATTTAGGCCAAAGGCCAAGCGCTGGGACCTGTGAGGTCATTCAACGCTGAATGGGGAAACTGACAGTAAGAAGGTCTGAAAGGTGTAACAGGAGGAAAACCTCAAAGCAGTTGCAGTATGAAACAATTGTAAGGAGAGGGTGGAAGGTCAGATGGAAGAAAGATATGAAGAGATGTACAGTAAAAGGAATGAAAGGGGTTGCAGCTAGGGTCCGAAGGGACGCCGCAAAGAACCTTAAGCAATGCCTACAGTGTTCCGCGTGAGGTACACTGATGGCACTTTCCGCTACGGGGTTGTTTATAACGGGAAAAGGGAATACAATTCTTCGAGAAAAACATGACTGCATGAAAACACGCCTCCTTTACACGAAACAAGGTTTAGCACGATTATACGAATTATGCAAAAAAGTATTCCCAATGCGCCAGCTTACGTTCGAAAAACTACACCTGTTGATAATGATGACTGCCCACATGTGAGAGAGAGAGAGAGATCTACCTCACATGTGAGAGAGAGAGAGAGAGAGAGAGAGAGAGAGAGAGAGAGAGAGAGATCTATCTACCCCACATGTGAGAGAGAGAGAGAGAGAGAGAGAGGAGAGAGAGTGCTAAACTACGCGTAGTCTTTGAGTAGGACCTATTACCGTTAGTAAAGGTAGCAAAAGTGCCATTACCGAAAAAGAAACTATCTCAGCGCCGTTATTACCAAACAAAATGCTTACTGAATATCAGTATGGAAATAATAAAAATTAAAAAATAAGCAAAAAAAATGTCAATCAGAAAAAAAACATATATTCAAAAACTATACAAAAAATTCAAAAAACTTTACACCCAGAAACAATAGGCAAAAAATACAAGAGAATCTACTATTTCAATGAAGAAGATTAATAATACAGAAATATGAGTTACATACAAAGAGAAGCACAACTAAGCTCTCTGACAGGGAATTCTTCTCTTGGCGAAGTTTAATTAAGACGAGGTCATTCGGGCTGCAGTCAGTAAACTACGCTCCCAGATTCCACCGGACAAAGTTGCTAGTAAAATAAATCATGAGAGAGAGAGAGAGAGAGAGAGAGAGAGAGAGAGAGAGAGAGAGAGAGAGAGATAAATTTTAGAACGATCTACGATACGAGGACACTAAATTGGAGAGAGAGAGAGAGAGAGAGAGAGAGAGAGAGAGGTCTACCATACGATGACACTAATTTGGATAACGAGAGAGAGAGAGAGAGAGAGAGAGAGAGAGAGAGAGAGAGAGAGAGATAAAAATGTTAGAAAGATCTACGATACGAAGACACTAATTTGGATAACGAGAGAGAGAGAGAGAGAGAGAGATCTACGATGTAAGGACACTAATTTGGATAACATTTGAGAGAGTTACTCCATTAAGAGACTTAGTAAGAGTGGAAAATAATTTGGGGGCATAAGAGCTAAAACAACGGAGGTCTTAAAGAATCATTTTTATAAGAGGGAAAGGGGTTTGCGGCAACTTTTAGGAGGGAGGACGTATTAAAGGCATCCAAGAGAGAGAGAGAGAGAGAGAGAGAGAGAGAGAGAGAGAGAGAGAGAGAGAGAGAGAGAGAGAGAGAGAGAGAGAATCTACAAATATGTTATGGCGTCCATAGAGAAAAATAACTACCTACAGAAATCAGTCTATATATACATATATGTATATATATATATGTGAGAGAGAGAGAGAGAGAGAGAGAGAGAGAGAGAGAGAGAGAGAGAGAGAGAGAGAGAGAGAGAGAATATATTAAACATAAATGGGCAACAAACACGAACAAAATCAAACTGTCATTTTAGTAAAATGTGAGTTCATTAAATATATAAAAATGATATGAAGAAGCCAAAGTTCAGGCGAAATGTTTAATTAAATACGTTCCTAAGATATAAGAACGTGATTTAAAATTAAAAGGTTTTTATTAAGGACTCAGAATTCATCGAGTGCCCCAGTTCTGTCAACTGACATTACGACTAATATGCCAATTTAGTGTCAGTGTATCTTAGAACTTGCTAAAATTTTTTATCTCTCTCTCTCTCTCTCTCTCTCTCTCTCTCTCTCTCTCTCTCTCTCTCTCTCTAATGTAAAATGTAATCCAACTTAGTGTCCCCGCATCTTGGATCTTTCTAACATTTATCTCTCTCTCTCTCTCTCTCTCTCTCTCTCTCTCTCTCTCTCTCTCTCTCTCTCTCGGAAACAAATAGTATGAAACAAAATTAATAAAACGAGGAATATGATATATTACCAAACATCCAGATGCAACGGAATGATGAGGACTACAGTAAATACAGATATAATGAAATACTATGTTGTCAAGAATACGGTACAGAAAGTTAAATACAAAAAAGTATGGAAAATAAAGAAAAAATTATTTGAATATCGAATATCATACTGAATTATCATGGTAAGAAAGGGGGGAGATAGGTACTTGAAGAAAAGGAAAATATTAAGTATTAACACCCTACAGTAAGAGAAAAGCAGAAATACAGATAGTAATGATGAAAAGGCAATCGGAATAAAAAACAAGAAAATAAGAAAATCATAACTATATTACAATATATACATATATATATATATATATATATATATATATATATATATATATATATATATATATATATAACGGTAATTACATTACGAAATTATGCGGAAGGGGAAATTCTTCAGTACCAAACACGAACTGAATGAATAAGAGAGGAGGAGGAGGAGGGGAGGAGGAGGAGGAGGAGGAGGAGGAGGAGAGAGAGAGAGAGAGAGAGAGAGAGAGAGAGAGAGAGAGAGAGAGAGAGAGAGAGAGGAGGGTACTCGAGTGGAAAATGGAAGAGATGAGAATAGGGGATCATGAAAGTGCAGTGTCTTTTGAAAGGTTGCAAAAATACAAAGGGAGGTAAGAATTACGGAAAAAATATAGGAACCCCATAAAGGAAATGGCTGGAGAGAGAGAGAGAGAGAGAGAGAGAGAGAGAGGCTTCATCTAGCGAGTTAAAACTGTCAAAGAGGAATATATGAGGTAATAAAAATACGATATTATGAACAACGACCGAGTGAGTTCAGGGCAAAGGAACTTAAACGCCTGAAAGGTTGACAAACAAATAAATATATAAAAAAGGCAAATGAGAACCTTGGCAGCTTTGGGGAAGCGATGATGAAATAAGACCATGGAAGCAACACACACACAGAGAGAGAGAGAGAGAGAGAGAGAGAGAGAGAGAGAGAGAGAGAGAGAGAGAGAGAGAAGAGCTCGATTTAAAATTAAAAATAAATATATAAAAGAGGAGGGGGATAATTTAAGAATGAGGCTTCAGAAATTATTATCAAAGAGATATAGGGACAAAGGAAAGGGGGTTATCTAAATAGAAGTTATGAAATATGAAAGAGATTTATGCATATCAAATACGTCGGCCATCACTCCACGGCGAGCACATCCTGTATAACTTTATGAGGACATCACAAGAACTTGCAGTCTAAAATAATCTACGTGGAAATGGAATAGGAAGAATACGGCATATATATATATATATATATATATATATATATATATATATATATATATATATATATATATATATATATATATATATATATACATGAGTTCAAACTTCTTATATATATACAGTATATATATATATATATATATATATATATATATATATATATATAAATATATAAATATATATATATATATATATATATATATATATATATATATAATATATATATATATATATATATATATATATATATATATATATATTATATATGAGATGAAAGATGGAAATTGAATGTAAAGAAGTTGGAGAACTAAGTAAGAAGAGACATAAAGGAACAGATAAGAAATAAGAGGCAAAAAAGCAACGCATCTGGGGGTCGAAGGGATGCTGCAAAGTACCTTCACTGCCGTCTACAGTGTACCACATAAAGCAAAACGAAGGCCGTACCACAGAAAGTGAGCTACGAAACAGTCATAACCAAACAGGAAAGTGAAATAAAGGGGACTGATTGATTGATTTATGGTTACCAAAACTGGCGTTACAAAGAAGTGAAGGGGAGAAGGGAGAGGGGAGAGGGGAGAGGGGAGAGAGCCGATAAAGCACCGATATATCAGGACGTAAAATAAGTCTGGTGGGAAAGCAACAGACTCAAAAATACAATTAGAACAAAACTGAGTACGAGTTTGGGGGAAGCTGGGGAATTCAAATATGGAGAAATTTCGTAAATGTGGCCACACCTGAAATTCACACCGAAACAAGGTGTGAGCTGGCAGTGGGAATTAGAATAAACTTATGACGAAGTCAAACATAATCTTGGAAAAAGATACGAAGTTAGAAGAAAATGAAACAAGAACTGGAAGAAAAGATCAAATTATAACATGGAAAAAACGAAGGAGGGACAGAAATAAAAGAGAAATTAACAACAAAACAAAACTCGCAATGGGCGTAAGAGTGACATAACAATTTTTGGACGTGACATTCTACTGTATGAGTTAGGAGTGAATTACGAAGAGGTAATATGAATAAATATGACATAACATGGATTAGGAACGATGAAAAAACATCCACTTCATATACGGATTCAAGGGATGCTCCAAAGATCATAAATCTCAGCCAACAGTACGCCTTGCCAGAACACTGTACACATAAACATGCTTAGGTTTAGAACTCAGTGCAACATACATTACGTTAATCATTGGGTGGAATATTACCAAATTAATAATCATTGGGTGGAATACTACCAAATTAAAAGTAAAATATTGGGATTTAATTGATTAAACATAATACAGAGTGGTAGAATACACTACATCAATACAGGTAAAGGATAATAATAATCAGTAAAACAATGGTAAAAAGTAATAAGGATTAGTATATTAGTCATAAAATAATAGAATAAACTCAAGGTGACCTAGGGAGGTACAAGGTAAATTTATGACAGCCAATGCAACTCAATATGATACAAGGAATAAAAGATTCAATATGAATAATATAAATATAAATATAAATATAAAAGATCATTGAATCTGACAATTAAGATAAAAGACTGACAAATTTTGTAAGGCAGGTTAACTAGTTTTACATCATGGGAAAATAGAAATATATAAATGATAATCCATGCAGTAATATATGATAAATGACAATTCAGTTATGAATGTGGATAAAACATAACCAGTCAGCCTCGAAGCAGATTAGTATAACCACAGGTCAAGAATAAGACACATAATAAGAATAGCAACAAGTCAACCAAAATAGGGATAGGAGAGGCCAACCAAGTTCGGAGGACACGAAATCACAAGGATCTCTCAAAATTATTCATTGAGGAAAAAGCTTAACCATATAAAGAATATAAAATTAAGCAAGGTAGCGCAAATCTCCGCCAGTGCCTTGTCATACTGGTTAACTGACGGATCCCACGAGATATCTTATTCTTATGGGTTTAAAGGGCACGTGCAACGCTTTACTCAATTCGGTTGCTAGACCTATGGTGTTAGACCGTACGGTTTCATTTCTCCAGACCACCATATTATTCTTTGGAAGCTTGCATTTAAAGTCAATGGCCCCTGTGGTGGGGTTGTTCCATAGGAATACGTTTCATCTTCTGAATAATACTGACAAATTCACAAGATAGATCTAATGTCACTTCCGAGTCCATCTCAAAAGCTAACCAACTCTTGTGTAGCCCAAGGAACAAATGAATGAAAATTCATCATTGGCTTTCCATGGTATCCACAAGACACCATACTATACAATCCAGCCAACAGACATGGGAGAACATCTTGACCTCATTTCGCAAAAGGGAACTGAAATTATACTGATAATAAAGCTAAAGGAATTCTGGCGTAGTTGTTACGTAGGAAGAGGTCAATTAAGTGGCAACCCTATCCTGTTATCTAGGCCAGGCTTTGGCCAAAAATAAATCAAGAGAAAGAAATAGGGCCTAATCTCACTGGAGCGATAGATCTGCCCCTCTACAAAGTAGGGAAACAAGAGGCACAGGCTTATACAAACCTGGCGTGACAATATCAGCGGTCAACAAGAGATAATAAGGAACATGACCTACAAGGAAAATATGATTATGGCGTAGGAGGGTGGGAGGGAAAAGGTGACTTATAAAATCAGAAATTAATTTAGGGAAAAACGACTAGAAAAGGGGAGAAAAATAGAAGAGGAAGAGAAAGTGAAGAAGAATGGAAAGGGAAAGTGAAGAATTAGAAGGGAGTTCTGCACGGCGGTCTGCGAGCAACAGATGTACGAAAGAAAATGAAGAAATAAATGGAACCACGCGATGCTTTGGGTTAGTGGTCCTTGAAGTTTGCATTAAAAATAAAAAAAGAAGATGGCTGAAGCGATTATAAAAAAAAATAGAGCAGCATGGTAATAGGAAAGGGAAAAGATAAAAGAGGATCAGAAGATGCAGTCTGAATACTGAAGTGCATATATGTGTGTGTGTGTGTGTGTGTGTGTGTGTGTGTGTGTGTGTGTGTGTGTGTGTGTGTGTATGTATGTATGTATGTATGTATGTATGTATGTATGTGTATATATATATATATATATATACACACTAAAGTACATATACATACACACACATATATACATATATATAGGGTATTCATAATACATATTTCACTAAAAAATAAAGAGCTAATATCTAAAGAATTATGTACGATTAGGACATATAAGCAAAAAAAAATTACTGAAAATATTAAAAATACTAAATGAACACCAACCCAACACAGTAAAACGAAAGATCTCCGCCATTTCAAAAAAAAAAACACATAAGACCCATCATAGCCATAACTCAGGGCAGTAGATCAGGAGGTATTAAAAGCTCTTCAACCTTGACAGTACAACAGGGGGGAAGAGAGGGGTGTCTGAAGGAATAAAGGTGGGAGGGGGAAGGGAGAGAGAGAGATAAGTAGGGGGGAAGAAGGAGTGGGGAGGGAGGGGAGGAAGGGGGTGGGAAGCTAGGATATCCTAGGTTACACCTGTATCGGGCGGGAGAAGTGGGTTAATGGGTAGCCATGCCAACGAAAGCGCTCTGAATATTCAATCAACAGGTGAGATGGACTCCCCTTCCCTTCCCTCCTCTCTTCTCCCCTCCCCTCCCCCCTCTTCTCCCCTTCCCCTCAAATTGCAACTTTTGCAGGGCTGGCTGAGGTACTTCAATCAGCACACGCTCAAGAGCGGAAAGATCAAAGGGGGTTCACTGCCCTGCAACAGGGCAAGTTACAAAATGAATGACTTTTCATCCGTAAAAGGGCAATTTACGAGGTGACCGAATATGAATGATTTTTCATCCGTAAAAGGGGGAAATTTACGGAATGAATGACGGTGAATGGTTTTTCATCTGTCAAAAGTACCTTTCAAAATTACGTTTTTTAATGTCATTCACAAAATTATTATTTTTTGAATGACGATGAATGGATTTTCATCTGTCTAAAGTACCTTTCAAAATTGTTTTTTTATTTCATTCACAAAATTATTTTTTTCATTAATTTCATTCACAAACACACCTGTCTTGCAAACGAAAAATATGTTTTATTTTATTATAAAAATGCCCTTTAAAAAAAATCATATTTCCTCCATTCATCTAAAATGATATTAATATGAGACAACAAGGCTTTTTTACTTTGCAAATAAGGGAAATAAATCTTTCAAATACACAAAAATATCAGTTTCGTAACTATTATAAGAAAGGCTTGCCACCTTTTCCACAGGTAAACCATAACTTAGAGACAACTGATATAACTGATGAATCATAATGCTTTACAATCATAACTCAATACACAAGACAACGCAATTTGTTAAGAAAATAACTCCGCCACAACCTGCTTCAGTGATTTATCATAACTCAACAACTGAATTATTATTATTATTATTATTATTATTATTATTATTATTATTATTATTATTGGAGGAATTAACCCAGTTATGTATGGGTACATATATTTAAAAATTATTATTATTATTATTATTATTATTATTATTATTATTATTATTATTATTATTATTATTATTATTATTATTATTATTATTTATTATTATTATTGGAGAAACAAATCCACATTTATGCATGGGTACATATATCTAAAAATAATAATAATAATAATAATAATAATAATAATAATAATAATAATAATAATATTATTATTATTATTATTATTATTATTATTATTATTATTATTATTATTATTATTATTATTCAGATGACGAATAATGACGAATAAAGATGAAGCCTCTTTCCAAAAAAAAAAGATGAAGCCTCTTTCCAAAAAAAAAAGAAAGAAAACAACTTACATGAGACGATCCTGGGGAGAGGTGGAGGCTTCGTCCTGAGGTTGTTGTTGCTGTGTTCCTCCTGAAGGCGTAGGTTCCGCCTGCTGCACAGGCGCCGAAGGCGCATGTTGTTTCTGGGGTGACTGTGGCGGTTGTACTTGTGGCTGTTGAATGGTTCCCAGGGGCATGGCTGCGTCAGTCGAGGCCATTATTGCGGCAGTGACTTCCTCTCCTTCTCCTCCTTCAGGTAAAAAAAAAAAAAAAGGTCTTCCTTCGTCAGGTGGATCGAGGGACCTCCTCCTCCTCCGTCAGGTAGAGGAAGTTTTTTTTATTTTATTTCCCTCCCAGATATTTTCTTTCTATACAACCTGAGCAACGAACACTCCTCGTCTTCCGCTGTCTTTTCCCAAAAACATGTGTGAAAATGAATATATATATATCGTGATGGACCTCTCTCTATTTCACAAAAAAAAAAAACTGCACGTCCTATCGTTCACTAGGAAAAAATATCTTGGAAAAATGCGATGTGACGAAAAATGGAAAAATTAAAAAAAAACGAAAGGTAAAAAAAAGGCCAAGATTTTTAGAGGTATAAACGGTAAAATCAAAAACAAAAAAAGCGTGGATAGGGAGTAATCGAGTAGGAGGGTAGCAGTAGCAGTAGCAGTAGCTGTATGAGGGATGGCAAAGGCCCGTTTATAACCTTCCCGCCCCTAAAAAAAAAAAAAAACTACGACACACGTGGTTTCCTCTCTTCAGCCACGTCGGTAGGCGCGCGCCTTCGTTGGCGATCACAAGCGAAGGGAGAGAGAAACAGAACGAACGAAAGGAATAACAATAGACGGAAGACACGAGGTCTTTCTTTTTTCCGTCCCCCTTTTAAGAGAGAGAGGAATAAGAAGGAAGGGGATAGAAGGGCGTAATAAGAGGATGAATATAGATAGAAAAAAAAAAGGAAGCAAGCGAGAGAAGGGCGTATGGGACTCCGCAGGAGGCTAAAGGAAAGCGTGGCGTTCCAGAGCCGTGGCCGGACGAACGGGAGTTCAACAAGTTCTGGCGGACGCGGGAGGCGTAGTGTGGCGGTGGTGAATTTGCTGCCCTACTGAAGGCGGAGGAAGGGGGGAGCCTTGTGGTGGAGATGGTTTGGGGGAGATGGAGGGGGGAGAAAATCTCCAGCAACAGGGGCAGAGACAGAGACACAGAGAGAGAGAGAGAGAGGGAGAGAGAGAGACGCGCGCTGTATCCATCTCCGACCCCCCCCCCCCAGCCCCAATCTCCCCCGTCGTGTGTATGTGCAGGCCCCGCCTTAAATCGATCTTGACCTGCGCCGGGTCCTGGCAATGGCCTGCCCGCTAGCCTACCTTCTCATTATTTACGTTTTTTTTTTTTTTTTCCTACTCTCATCTGCCCTGTCCTACAAGCCTGGCGATCATCCTACCTCCTTACTCCTCCAGATCCTCCATCCACTCTTTGCGTTTGTATCTCTCCGTTTTTCCCACGCCCCCTGCGTATACCTTGTCAATTACGCACGAAAAAAATCGGCCCGACTGCGTATACGCAAGTATGATGGCGCCAAATTTATATTATAGGACACGAGGCTTGTTTACACCATTCAAAAATAGTAACTTAAATCTATGTAATCATTCCATACGCAAGTATGACATCAACTTTGCACTACAGACATTCAAAAATAGTAATTTAAATCCATATAATCATTTTTCATCATACTGGCGTATGATGACATCACCTTTCTACTACAGAACATGAGGCTTCTTTGCGTCAGTTCAAAATTCAGAACGTTCAACTTTGAACATCAATAAAAATAACTAATCTAAATCTATATAATCACTTATGTATTTCGGGAAAAAAAGGTAATGGCATTCGAATTAAACAAGACATTACCATGGGGCGTATATGCGTATAAGAACATTTAAAAAGGGTCCCGGTAGTGAATAGGCAATCAAGAACAATAAGCAAGTGGTTGAAGTCTTTTTATCCTTATTTTAGCTTTAGGGCTGCAAATTGGTATGTTGATCATCCACCCTCCAATCATCAAACATACCAAATTGCAGCCCTCTAGCCTCAGTCGTTTATATTTTATTTAAGGTTAAAGTTAGCCATAATCGTGCTTCTGGCAACGATAGGGGCCAGGCCACCACCGGGCCGTGGTTATAGTTTCATGGGCAACGGCTCATACAGCATTATAGAGAGACCACCGGAAGATAGCTCTATTTTCGGTGGCCTCGATTATATGCTGTACAGAAAACTCGATTGCGCCGAAGAAAAACTTCGGAGCATTTCTTTACTTGTTTCTTATTCCTCTGAAACAATATAAAGACCAACGGCTTGACTTGCGAGAGAGCAAGAACCAAGAGCACAGGACAAATAAAATATAAGCCTATTACAAAGGAACAAGGCAATTATACACTGTTTCTCAACAACAGGAAGAATTCATAAACAAGTTAGCTAGTCCACTGGGAGCTTTAAAAAGTTAGCTGAGAAAATTGTATTAAATATTCACATACACTTAATATATATACATATATATATATATATATATATGTATATATATATATACAGTATATAAATATATTTTCTAATAAACATTTCCTTATTCCCTTCTCATCACATGTCCAAACCATCTCAGCCTTTTGATATATATATATATATATATATATATATATATATATATATATATATATATATATATATATATATATATATATATATGTATATATATATTCCCGCTAAGAGTAGCAAAAGAAAGCTGAGTGATTACTTATTAAAAAAGGAAAAATACATTAACAAATTAATAAATAAATAAAAAAAAAGGCAAGTAAATTATTAAAATGCAAGACCTTTACCAGGGTATTAATGTATAACTACTCTATTACAATTCTCCTCGTATTTCATTCATTTACTTCCCTTTTTTTCTGTTTATTTATCAATTTGTCACATTATTTTCTTTCTTTTTTTAATAAGTGATCTCTTCTTTCTGTATTTCCCATTTACCTTCTGTTACTTCTTTCTAATGAACACCATCATATTCTTTGGAAGCTTGAATTTCAAGTCAATGCCCTTTTGGTGGGCTTGTTCCATATGAATAGGGCTCATTTTCTGAATAATAATAATAATAATAATAATAATAATAATAATAATAATAATAATAATAATAATAATAATATTCTTGGGAAGCCCGAATTCAAGTCAGTGGCCCCTGTGGTGGCCTTGTTCCAAAGGAATAGGGTTCATCTTGCGAGTAATAATAGTGACAAGATGAAGATATGAAAATTATTGACCGAATAAATGAAATTCACTTGCTTAAATGTCGTACATGACAGCCTGACTGATTGATTTTCTAATAAAACTGGCAACGTAACAACTATGGCCAACGACACCAAAAAGTTTCTACTGATTAAGAATATTGCATAAAAAAATTCTCCAAGACACATTCACGCCATCCATACACGCTCTGTGTGCACTGATAATACATGGAAACAATTATCATAGCTGTAAAATCTAGTGGAAATTACGAAACAGAAGGAGGATGCCTATTTCAATAGGAACCACGTTATCCGTGGACTCGAGTTGAAGAAAATAAAAGTTTTCTATACGGATCTAACCTGAGGACAATATTGCCCTACAATGGAAAACTGCAGTATCAGCAAAATTTTCGAAATTCAGATATACCCTATCGGGCTCGTGAATAACTAATACGCAAGTTACTAAAGTTTCAGAATGATTCTTCGATGCTTTATTTAAGGGGTCCCATTTACAGTATCTGCAAAAATTAGTTAGGCAAGGGAAAACCGCAATATCTACCATTTTTCTCAGTTTTGTATTTTTGCATATACTGCAGTCTTCCATTTTTGAGCAGAATACACTTCAATGAAAGGTTAGGAAACAAAACTCAGTACCTTGATGAACTGATTTATATATTTCAGACATACATGCCAAGCACTGGGGCAACTAAGGCCATTCAGCGCTGAAACGGAAATTGACAGTGAAAAGGTTTGAAAGGTGTAACAGGAGGGGAACCTCGCAGTTGCACTAAGAATCAATTGTTAGGAGAGGGTGGACAGTAAGATGGAAGAGAATATGAACGGAGGTGCAGTAAAAGGAACGAAAGGGGTTGCAGCTAGGGGCCGAAGGGACGCTGCAAAGAACCTTAAGTAATGCCTACATTGCACCGCATGAGGTGCACTGACGGCACTAACCACCGGCCCCCCCCCCCCCTACGGGGAGTACCTTGATGAATGCCGAGACTAAAATTCTGTTTCAGACATAATAAACTGACAACATAGAAAAAGGACATCGGTAAAGGTAAACAATTGTCATTAGATTAAGCTGCTCTTATGCCACGCTTCTCAGTTCCAGAGGTCTCCCTCAGGATGTGCAATTAGAGACTCTAAAGTTCAAGCTAAGATGCAATTCATTACTACCCTAAAAGGTTTCAATTTTGTATTTTAATAATACGTTTATATTTTACCTATCTATAAATTATTTTATTCCTTTTCTAATAATTGGTCTCTTCTTTCTGTATTCCCCTGTAATCGTCAGTAACCTCTTTCAAACGAACACCATATTATTTGGAAGCTTAGTTGAGAGAGAGAGAGAGAGAGAGAGAGAGAGAGAAGCAAGAGAGAGAGTGAGAGAGAGAGAGAGAGAGAGAGAGAGAGAAGCAACTCAATGATGAGAAATCTTGAGGGATGAAGGCTTGACGAGCAAATAAACCCTGAGAATCAACAAGTTGAGAGAGAGAGAGAGAGAGAGAGAGAGAGAGAGAAGAGAGAAGAGAGAGAGAGAGAGAGAGAGAGAGAGTTCGAACTAAGCTAGCAGAATCGTATATTTTTCAACATTTCAACATTTTTGAGAGAGAGAGAGAGAGAGAGAGAGAGAGAGAATTCGAACTAAGCTAGCAGAATCGTATATTTTTCAACATTTCAACATTTTTGAGAGAGAGAGAGAAAGAGAGAATTCGAACTAAGCTAGCAGAATCGTATATTTTTCAACATTTCAACATTTTTGAGAGAGAGAGAGAGAGAGAGAGAGAGAGAGAGAATTCGAACTATGCTAGCAGAATCGTATGCTTTTCAACATTTACTCTTTAACTTTCGCGATACAAACGCACAGAGATTCCTAAATACATATTGACATCATTTTTTATATCTTACATATATCTGAATAAGACAGATATAACTATGTATGGGTCGAAACATACTTTTACAAACCTGTGTCCGAGAGGTTCAGATTAACCCAAACCAAACCCTCATCTTTGCGTGGGTTCCAACCCCATCGCCAGAGTTGGAATTTCTTTGTTTGTCATATATTTGGATTCAAGACTTTGTATTAACAAATGGTATCCAAAAAGTGTGAGAACGATGAGGAGTTGCTACGTCACTTGCTGTTACACAAACACAAACACATAAATGGGTGTACACAGTCACATACATATGTACATATATATATAATACACACACATAGATATATATATATATATATATATATATATATATATATAATATACATACACGTGTATGAGTATTAGCAACAATAACATAGCAATTTATATATACGAGTATATATATATATATATATATATATATATATATATATATATATATATATATATATATAAACTACATAACCACGCTTTACGTTTGCTAAACAAACTCTACCTGCCTTGACTGCAGTTACTTAGAATCTTCTATGGTGCATTGTTCAGGGTGACACAGGCGAGACGAGCTGTCACAGGTACAGGCTAGAACTCATTGTAAGGAGCGTTACATTTTCACAGGTTAAAAAGCCACTCTCACTCACACACACACACACACACACGGCTGTAGAATTGAATAGAATACAGAATTTGGCCAAAGGCCAAACGCTGGGATCTATAAGGTCATTCGGCGTTGAAACGGAGACTGACAGTCGAAAGGTCTGAAAGGTGTAACAGAAGGAAAACTTCGCAGTTGCACTATGAAACAATTGTTAAGAGAGGGTGGAAAGTAAGATGGGATAAAGAGAATATGAACAGAGGCACAGTAAAGGGAATGTAAAAGGTTCACTCGGGTGTATATATCTTTGTGAATAATAAACACCACAAAAAATAAAGTTTAAAGGCAACTTTTAGAGGACCCAGCGTGAAATGGGGCCCGTTCCATACAGTCAAAATCACACTTCATTTGCTCTAATGTTTATCATTCCATGTCAAGGAACAAGAAATTAACAACCAGACAACCAAATATAAAAAGTAACAACAAGACAACCATATATAGAGAGTGACAACCATACAACCAAATATAGAAAGTAACAACCAGACAACCATATACAGAAGCAACAACCAGACAACCATATATTTGTAAAAAGTTGTATTTTGACAGAGATCTTTCACATTCTAATTTGATCCCTGATCCCCTTTTCCTGCCGAGAACAACCCGATTTGCTGAACAGCAGAAGCACCAACATGCAGCAAATGTGCCTCGCTGTCGAACTTCTCAGTTCCAGAGGTCCTTTATTCCTCACACCGTTGGGCTGAGGAACAGTCTCCCTAGGGATGTCGCGCAAATGGCACTTTTAAAAGTTCAAGCGAAGATGCAATGTATCGCCACCCTAATACTATTCTCCTCGCATTTTAATACATTTTTATCCCTTTACGTCCTCTTACTTCTTCCTAATGATCACCATAGTATTCTTTGGAAGCTTGAATTTCAAGTCAGTGGCCCAGGTGGTGGACTTGCTCCTGATGA